>NC_026000.2:43083670-43139822 GCF_000442705.2 Elaeis guineensis
AGGATCTGCTCCGCCAAATTTATGACCTCGGCCTCCACCTTCCTCACCATCTCCTTCGAGGTCTGCTTTTCTTTCTCCAGGGTTGCTTTTCTTTCTCCAGGGCCTCTTGGAGGGTGACTACCTCAGCTGCCTTTTCTTTGAGGCGAGCAACTTCGGCCCGGTGACTCTCCTCCGCCTGGATGGCATCCCTCCTCGCCTGGTTCGTCACCTCGATATTGGCAAGGAGCTGGTGCCCGATCTGCAAGGGCGGCTAGGAGGTCAGAACGGAGGTTGAGAAGCTAATTAAATTAAGGTGCGAAGGGAAGAAGGGGAGTGAATCTGTTTACCTCGAGAAAGGACCCTAGGGAGTCCCAAACCCGCTGTTCGGGATCGACGCGATCAATCCTCTGGATGACTTCGGGCAGGATACAGCCATCGATCAGTCACTTTATCAGGTCCCTGTCATTAAAGAGATTCTCCCCCGGCTCTCCTTCAGAACCAAGGGACTCTTCGATGGTGGCTCGGCAGCTACTCACCCTGCGGGCCACCGACTTCCTTCTCCTCCCCCTCTCAACCCCTGGCACCTCCTTGAAGCGAACCCCCAAAGCGGGAACCATAGCGGGGGAACTCCTTGAAAAGGCCCAGGGAGCCAGAGGTTCGACGTCTGAAGGAACGTTGACTGCGAGGGCCGCCTGAGCAGGCGTGGCCGAGCTCGTCTCCTCCGTTCTGGCTTTCTTTGCCGATTTGGAGGTTGCGACACCTTTTCTTTTGTGGGCCTTGAGACCCTTGGCGAGCATCCATGCTGCTTCGGCGTCCATTCCTAAAAAAAAAAAAAAAGAAGATCAGTGATGGGGTGAAAAGGGAACAAGTGACATGCAAAAAAAAAAAAGAAGAGCAGGAGAAAAGAAGAGGAAAGGAAAGATGGGATACTCGCAGGATCCAGGGAACTCAAGCCGATGTTGAACAAAAACTGCTCCTTCAGAAGGTTGGGAAGGGAAGGAGCCAAATAACTAAGAAGTTTCTGGGCGGCCTGAAGGTCATCCTCCCCCAAGCTAGGAGCCCTGCGGACAGAGTCCCTTAGGGAGCCCCAAGGGGGCAATCCCAGCCTCAAGGTCGGGCATTGGACGAAGAGGTACTTCCCCTTCCAGTTGTGGATTGAAGAGGGAGCACCTTTCAGCAACTCCTTCTTGCCAAACTGGGGGGAGAAATACCACCAGTCCTTCGCCGAGGGTTGGCACTTGAAGGTATAAAAATACCTAAACAAAGAAAGAGATGGCTGAACTTCGACTACATGGCAAAGGGAGAGGAACCCTATCAAAAACCTAAAGGAATTTGGTGCAACCGAAGCTAAAGAAATGTCTAAAAAATGGAAGAGGGCAACGACGAAGGGCGAAAGCGAAAGCCAGAGTCCGATGCGGAAGGCCTCCTGATACAGGCAGAAACAGCCAGGTGGGGGGGTGCTAGCCCGGTCGACGGGACCAGGAAGCTCCAGATCGTACTCCGGAGGAACTCCATACTGAACCCTTATCAGTAAAAGTTCATCCGGAGTCAGAGAACAGGGAATGGCACCCGACACAAAAATTGGGTGAGGCTCAGCCCTAGATGTGGGTTCGTCTATAGTGTGGGGGTTCTGGGGGGCTGAGACGGACGAACTCCTGGAACCACTAGAGGCGAAGGTGCCGGAGGACATTTCAAACAAAGACCCTAAAGATCCAGGAGAAATCAGGTGGGACAAGAGGTGAAAGGTTTGCGGGGGACCAAACCAGAGGAATGCGGCAGAAGAAAAATGGAGGAGAAAGGGCACCTAGATGGCAAGAAGAGAAACGAAAGTTTCGGGACTAACCTAGATCACTCCGAAGGATGCAGAGGGGCGAGGACAAGGATGACTCGAAGAATGCTTAGGGCCAAGGTGGACGCCAAAGAGGGTCAGAGCTCTCGGAGAGAAGGCAGACACCGACAAAACTCTCAGGCAGAATGAGACTCCTGAAGGTGGAAAGGCGGGTTTAAATAGACCCCGAGATCCGACGCTATAATGATCGCGGATCTCCCCAGGCCGACCCACGCTCGCCACGTGTCCCACTCACCACCGTAGGTGGCTAAAAGTGGCTGACAGCTGACAGAGCCATTACTGCATCGTACCTGGGCCAACGCTCCAGTGGAAATTTTGAAAAGTCCCTTTGAATCACCCCGATTTGAAAAGACTCCAGCACACGCGCATTAAATGCCAGAATATCTGAGGGCGATCGTGCACAAGATTCAAGGGGACAACTTCGGCTGTGAAAATTTTTTTGTACTTTCTTCATTCAAAACTCGAACTCAGAAGTAGGAGGACTGGTGTTGGGTATAAAATACCCCCCAGCTGAAGTTCGTGACAGGAGTGACCCTCCAGAGATTCTACCGACTTCCGACCTTCGGCGACATCTCTCCGAACCTCTCTGGATGCTGAGCCTCCACAACACTTTCAAGTTTTGCCGACGGATAAGCCCCCACCAGCATCGACCGGATTCTTCACGATAGACGGACTCCACCCAAGTTTCCACGGTGATCGACCACCTTCTAGAATTCGCCCGGACTCCTACGGGAGCCGGACTTCATCCCCGACTCCAGTTGCAGGAAGACTTCGCCCGGACTCCTATGGGAGCCGGACCTCATCCTCGACTCCGGCTGCAGGAAGACTTCGTCTGGACTCCTATGAGAGCCGGACTTCATCCCCGACTCTGGCTGTAGGAAGACTTCATCCGGACTCCTACGGGAGTCAGACTTCGTCCCCGACTTCGACTGCAGGAAGACTTCGTCCGGACGCCTACGGGAGCCGGACTCCGAGCTCCTTCTGCAAGCGACCCACTCCGAGTTTTCGTTGCAAACGATCTACTTCAAATTTCTACCACGAGCGGTCCATGCCGGATTCCCACCGTAAGCCTTCACCTGAGCTTCCATTATGGATGAATTCCTTTCAGATTTCTATTGCAGATAGGCCTTGGCCGAGACTCCTCGACAAATGATCCCCATCCGGGCTTCTACGGAGATCGGACTCTGACCAAACTTCTATAAGCGGGCAAATGCCGTGCTCACGAAATCCAGTAGCTGGACCCCTCCGACGGATGAACCTCTCTAGCACCATCCAAAATCCACCGCCGGTCGGCCCTCTGCCAAAGTCTGCACGAAATCGGGCTACGCCTACGGGAAGCCTCTGACCGAGCTCCTACGGCAAGTGGTCCTCGCCTGCCGCCTTAACGCCCAAGGCACCCAACAGGATTTGTAGCATCCGAGCTCCTCTCAGATGGGTAGCTAGCCACCTCTCTCCACCAGACACCCCAACCAAGCTTCGACCGACAGGCCTGGACCCCCTGGCAGGCCGCAGTAACAGCCACGACTCTGCTCCACTTCTTGCAATGGATTTCGCACGGCTCCATCACCCCCTGGCAGGCTGCAGTAACGGCCATGACTCTGCTCCACTTTCTGCAATGGATTCCGTGCGGCTCCATCACTCCCTGGCAGACCACAATAATGGCCACGATTCTGCTCCACTTCCTGCGACGGATACCACACGGTTCCTCCACCCTCTGGCAAGTCGTGACAACGGACGCCACTCTACTCCCCACAACAGATTCCACGTGGCAGGTCCCAGTGATGGCCACGATTCCACTCCACTACTCTTCATAACAAACTCCTCCTGACCCCGAGCGGCCCACGGCCAAACGGCTACAAACGTCGCTATCAGTCCGTTATGCCCTTCTCCTATAAAAGGGGAGACCCCAGATACATTATTCTCTAAGCTCTAATTTCTATCTCAAAACTCTGCTAAAATTTTTGTTCGAGCACTCCATTCTTGTTGAGGCAGAGAACTGACTTGAGCGTCGGAGGGTCTTGCCGGAGCAACCCCAACTCCGGTTTAGACTTCTTTTGCAGGTCCCGATGGCGACCACGACTCCCTCGACTCCAGCTTCTCCGACGCAGGTGGATTTTTGCACCAACAAATGGTAATATAACTGTCCAATAAGTGCAAAATCATGTCCTAGAGATATGAAATGTATCAGCCAAGATTGGCTCTAGGACATACATCCAACAGTATGGGCTTGGGCTCATTGACTGTTGAGTCAAATCTAGTTTATGCATCTTCTCTTTGAGAAAATATAACCAAGCTATTCTTATGGGACAAGAGAAAAAAGACCACTAAGATACTTATCCTCGTACACATTTGATGTATGTGGCCCATATGATGTACTAACCAAGGAGTGGTCTATACTTTGTATATGAGATATAGATCTAAAATTTTGAAAGGTTCAAATAATTTAGATGTAAGTAGAGAAGTAAATCAAAAAATTTTTAAAGGTACTTCGATTGGATTGAGGATGCAATATCAATGAAAAAAATTTCTTAGTTATCTCATAAAATGGCATAATTTCATATTGCCTCTCTTAGTAAATCTTAGCTCAACGAGATAAGAAGAGTCATGGGACTATATGAGATATGATCTGATCCATAATGAAATTTACTAATTTATTTTGTTTCTTTAGGAGCATGCTCTATCTCTGTGAAATTAGGTTCTCTCTAAACCTGTTCCTACCACACCATATGAGATATGGTATGGTGAGAACTGAATCTTAATTATTTTGAGATTCAAGGATGTCCAGCATGTGTCTAGGACAGCATGTGGATATGTTAGAGGATAGGTCTATAAAGCTCATCCTAAAAGAGTTTGAGATATTATTATTGAGAATTATGTCCCAAAATCAATCGTCAGCTTGTTGACGGTTGTGCTTATCATTATAATTGTATATAAATTATTAAATTAATAAATATTATTTAATTTTTTTATCACTGTGTACATCTCATTTTGAACTCCTGTTATGTGATGAAGTCCTTAGGACTATTTGATTCGATATAGGAGGATGTATCATTTAGTCCTTAAATTTATTCGCGATCAAATGATATGCTATTACTAGGATGATAGACATATCAAGTGTAGGTCGTTGTGTGCTATATAGGTTAGTTGTCCTATTAACCAAGGAGTGTGGAGACGCTGGTATGGCATACAGGTGAAATATAGGAGTACATTTCATTGAACATAACCAACTCCAGAGCACTCTACTGTCAAGAGTCACTTCGAAGGGATATAGGTATAAGTGTCTCTCCAACCTGAAGCCAGTGTGTGAGTCAAGATGGAATTAACCCCTCTGAATAAGTAGGAGTTAATGTATTAGTGTGTTTTAATTCAATAATACCTTGGCCGGGGTAATCCATGTGATAGATTTTGAAAATTGAAATACAATGTGGATGACCATATTAGGGTTGGTAGTTAAACTCTAGGTCACCTTGAGCATTTGGATCAAAGGGATGAGTTATATGGTAATTATATTCAAATAGATTCTTGAGTGTTGCTTAGCATACATTCAGCCTATCCGGACATCGGGTACCATTGCTAGATGGTTACTCTGATTGATATAAAAATTAGTTCATATGCTACCGACTTAGGTTCAAACCTATGGGGTCACATACATTAGAAGTTTCTATCTGATCATATGGCTAATCTGAAAAGTCTCAGTCAATAGGGACTCTGCTGAAGAGTCCCACTTGACGGGGACTCTGCTGAAGAGTTCCACTGGATGGGGACTCTAGAGAAAAATCCTACTAGACTTGGACTCTATCATTAATAAAAGATTAATTAATAATTAGATAACTAATTAGCTCAAGTTGATTGAGCATTAAAGTTTGGATCAAGTCTGATTGAATTTGATTCAATCAGGTCAAGTCTGATTAGGTTATGAGATGACCTAATCGGTAAGAGAGAAATGATCCTGATTTGATCGGATCTATGGCTCAATTAATTTATTGATTTGATAAAATTTAATTAATCTTATAAGATCCTAATTATATTAGATTCATCATATTTTATTTGGGTCTAATTGGATTGGGTTTGAAAGAAATCCAATTGGTTAAATCCTAGAGTCCCAAATGAGTAGGACTCTTTCCCTTGCGCCACCTAAATTATCTCATACCTTTTCTCATCATATAAAATTAGTTTGTATGTGAGAAAATTAGAAAATAATCCTTCTTTTGTCACTCATTAAGGATAGAAGTTGGTTGGTTTTGATATGAATTCAAATTAGTTTGAATTTTAACTTAAAACCTTATCCATATCCTTCTACACGTTGGCTATTTTTGAAAGGGTCTATTATGTATGAGAAAAGGAGGTCTTTCCAACTGATTTTCATACCCAATTTTTTTTGATAAGTCTCTCTTTATGTTAGATAGGGGTGAGAAAATGTTGGAGCCAAATTGAAATTAAAAAGTATTTGAATTACAACAAACTCCAACCCTTATCCTATTTTATCTGGTTTGTGCGACAACCATAAAAAGGCCATAATTTTGTGTGCCAAAAGAAGTGAGCTCTTCATCACAAAATATCAGAGAGAAATAGAGTCAAAAACACTTCTTTGGGATGTGAGGATTGGGTGGGTTTCCTTCCTCCTTGGGGTGAACAAAAGAGGAGACTGTTCTCCTCTTGGGTGAGAGACCTAGAACTGTTCTAGATTTTTGGGTGAGGAAAAAATTAAAGAGAAGAGAGTCTTCATCTAAATTTTCTCCACCATCCAGCATTCTTCTCTGATCCATCTTTGATATTAAAAAGGTTTGAGATGATCGAAGAAGGAGATCAAGTCAGATCTACCATCAGAAGCTGACTGCGTGAGCTAGCACTCCTGCGGAGGGCTGATCGATCCGAGGGGCTTCGTGTGGGCCATCCATAGAGACCGAACATTTGTGCAGCTACTCGACATCAGTGAAAACTTCATACCATACTTACCAACAATGGAGATCATCAACTTGCAAAAAAATAATGAGTTCTGAACTCTACCGACATAATCTAAAGGTTAGATCAAATTCAGGGCATCGATGTAGTCGATGCAGTTTTTTATTTTATTTTAGATTTTATATGTAAATTTTTTTATATCATAGATCTTTAATGATAGTTTAGATCTGATCTAAGATATATTTAGAAGATTAAAATATTTAATCTTTTATTATTTTACTGTAAAATTTTAAAAATACATGCTTTGAACTATTTATTTTTCCTTCAATTATTTTCTAAAAGGATTACAATGTGATTGTGACTCGACATACTATCTTTTTAGAAAATTATTTAACCAAGATAAAGCAGTGAGAGGAAAGTCAAGCTCAAAGAAAGTATCTCTAAAGAACAACGAGCTATAAGACCTTAAGAACCTATTCATCATAAGTCAGTAGATGTATATTCCTCCTCCACCTCATATACATAGTAGGATCTTCAATTCTCTCGAAAGGTACTCAGATATGCTTAGCAGAAGATGTAGAGAAAGTCATTTCTCATGGGAGATGGAGAGCATAGAGATGATCTCAGAACTTACAACGAGGTGATGTAAGACATCGACTTTAAGAAAAAGATGTAAAATAGCTTTCCTGAGAAGAGATCTTTTGAAAATTTCTGTATGAAATAGCCTATGGATTTCACTTCTTGTGATAGGAGATCACAAAGTTTATAATAATCTTGGAGTTGGAATAGTCATTTCGATAATATGATCAAACTGATTGATCAGTAAAGAAGAATTATGGGTTTCAAAAGGATTAGTGGGAGTATCCAATATTGACATCGATTAAAATATGGTTGAATATAGATTTATCCATGAAAGACATAAAGTGAGCATCCTAAAGATCTATAGAGATAAATGCAATTGGATGTTTGTATTTTCACAGATAAAGTATAAAGATCGGATGCTAAAGTATTCAGCATAGAAATCTCGGAGAGGGGTCTGCTATCCTCTCAGGCATAGTCGTATGCCATATAGTATTTGAACGATTATACTATGAATGTCACAAGTAGATATCAATTATATCCAAGCTGTGAGCGCTGGATTGCTGCGAAAATATCCTTAAGCTCTTAAGAAAAATTGAGGACATGTTCTTAATTTGGAGAATGATCAAAGCTAGGAGTAGGAGGATACATCGATTCAGATTTTATATCTAATATTGATGGTAGAATATCTAAATCATGAGGTGTGTTCCTGTGTCAATATTTTGAAAGGATTTCAAATAATCGATCAATGAAAGCTGAGTACACTGTAGATATGTAGGATGCATTCTAGTTTTAATATTAGGTATAGAATTGATTGTCATGCCATCAGATGTCGTGACACTATATGCAAAGACAATGGCACCATAGCCCTTGCTAAGGAGCCTAGGTCTTACCAGATATTCAAGAACATAGAGCAACAGAACACATGACTACCTCGAGTAGAAATACATAGAGGTGCAGAGAGCAAACTTCACATGTGATGTGGTTGACTCACTGGTAAGTCACTTAGCTAGTCTGAGACTAAAGCCTATCTTGTGAAGATGGGCTTGATACATGGTAGATTGGCTTTAGTGCAAGTAGGAGATTGTTAGATATATGTCCTAAAAGCAAATCTTGGCTGACACATTTCATATATCTAGGACATGATTTTGTACTTTTTGGGTAGTTATATTACCATTCATGTTTATGTGTCCATGAATCATCCAAGGGATTAACAAGATGATGACACATATTCTCAAAAAGTTAAGAATTTGAGCCATGTATCATTGATGGTTAGTTCCTAAATTACTTCAGATCATAGGATCATCATGGAGATGGTGATTGATCCGAATAGACTAGTGCATGGATCGCTTTCTTTGGACAGATGGATCTCAAGTCTACAGTGTAGTGACACCGAAGTGAGAGTGCAGGTGGTTGTTAGAGAATAACTAGCACTGAGCATGACCAACATGAGAAGTCACATGGATGTCTGCTCACTCGTTAGTGACTTTCTCGATGCTGCAGTTGTATGACTGATCTTTTAACCTGAGATGGCACTACTGCTCACAGTGAGGCTGCTAGAGTTTGACTGATACATCAATATGGGTCTCAAAGAGTCTTTATAGTGGATGTTGGCGACAGTTGGTCCACTGTAGGAGTGGGGTGTGCATCAAGATGAAATCTATCGATCCTAGTAGAAGAAAGCAGTCCTATGAGATTTAAGAAGCTGAGTTCTTAAGTCTATGGTTATAGCAGTGTGATTGATGGAAAAGAGTTTTCATAGAATCACATATGGATTCAAGTTGATTGAATCTATCATATGACCGATGTTGAGGTTTAACGATTCATCTATGACCTGCTATCTAGTTGGGACTCACGATAGAGGGGTTGTATCATATGCTAACTATACTTAGAGGTTCATCTTTTATTCTGCTGGGTTGCCACTACATACTGCTAGATGTTACTGGTAGATTGTGAGACTCATGAAGACATCTTGATGATCAATGATCCTTGATGGGCAGAGTTGAAATTGTCCCAATCTATTGAAAAGAGTTTCATTGATGTTATGATAGAAATTACAATATATCTCACTACCAGACAGAGCAGAACCTATGAGGTCACACACAAATGGAGCTTTTGACTGATCAGATGGTTGAATTATGATTATGAATCGTAACAGGATCTGATTATCAATTTGATTGATAATTAATCTAATACAAATGTTGCATTATGTAACTTACTAAAGAGTTAGTGAGTTATAGAAGGATTAATTAGCAATAGGATTACTAATTGGTTCAATTTGATTGAGCAATGGGACTTGTATCAAGTCCAATTTGATTGGATTTAATTTGACTCATTATGGGTTTGATTTGATCAACCCAATAGGATTATAGGATAACCCCAGAAAGATCGAATGATTAGTCCCAGTTGAATTAGGATTTGGGTTTGATCCAATTTTTAATTAGACTAGGATGCATGTATTTTTAATTGGACTAGAAATCCTTATTTTCATAGGTGCACCAAATTCTAATTAGATTAGGATTAAAAATTGAGTTTGACTCAAGCATCAAGAAAGAGTCTAATTGGACTAGGACTCCTCCTCCAATTAGGAGATATCTAATCTAAATTAATTAAGCTTCAAATTAAATTTGTATTCTTATTTATTTGAGTCTAATCTGATCCTAATATAATTAGGATTAATTAGTATTTTAATTAGATTTAAAATAGCAAGCTAAATAAGAGTCCCATGATCATAAACTACCTTCTATCCATGCACCAACAAAGCCCACACCCCAAACCAATTTGATGCCACACCACAACCAGTTTTTAACATCATGTTTCCTCATCTTATTAGCATGTAAGAGAGAAGAAAAAAATCCCTTTTAGCATGTAAAAACCTAGGCATACATGAAGTTGTTGGCCGCATCAAATAGGATAAGAGTCCAAAGCATTATGGACTCTTGATTCCTAATCTAGATCAAACTCCTTATTGATCTATTTAAAGAGCACCCTTTGGGATGTGAGAGAGGGGATAACAATCAGATTTCAATGCCCAAAAATCAGAGGAGTTCATGTGGAGAAAAGCAAGGAGAGAGGGTGCGGCATTATAGGTCCATGGCGTGAGGTTTGTTACAAACATCCCTTCTTTCTAGCAACAACCAAGAGTTGGTTGTTAGGACATCTTCTTCTCCACTTCTTGTCCATATTTAGACATGGATATCTTCTCTTTGTCCAAAAATTGGATAAAATTTTTACATCTCTATTATAGAGATTTGGTGCATGGATTTTAAGAAGAACAGAGAAGAAAGGGTTCTTCTCATTATCTCAAGCGTAGAGATCAAGATCCTCCTACATCTTCTTATTCTTTAGGAGTGTCTTAGGAGAAAAAAAATTTTCAACCATCAAGATGTGATCTCTATAAGAGAGCTAGCACCTTGATGAGATCAAAAGGCTTCTGATCAGATCAGAGTCTCGTGTGGATATCTGTAGAGGTCGGACACTTGTGCGGCTACAAGGGACCTTCAAAGGACATCCATGATCATCTATTCGCATTGAAGATTGATTCATGTCCAGATATATTTTAAATTTATTTTTTTCTATTTGATTTTTATATTGAATCTTATCTCATATATGATGATCCTGTTTATGGTTTGAAGATATGAACTTATGCATGCTTAGATTAAATTAGATTTAATCTAAAAATTTTTAAATTCCACTGCATACTTATTTTGAAAAATCATGTATGCATGAAACCATAAAACTTCAACATCGGTCTCTCACAGAAAGAAGGGGACTAAGAGAGGTTATTACACGCACAAGATGAGAAGAGGGCATGGAGTATTTAGGCATCCAAAATCTGGTTGACGTGGGCTTGCTTTATGGTGCATGAAAGGAGGAGTTTTAAGAACATGAAACTCTTCTTTAGGTGGTTGAATTAAATTAATTAAAACTCTAAACAATTTTAATCATATTAAGATTTAGTTAGACCCAAATAGATGACAATCCAAATCTAATTTCGAGCTCAAACTATTTATATTAGATGTCACCTAATTAAAGAAGGAGTCCTAGTCCTTTTGGACTCTCTCTTGGTGCTTGAGTTAAACTCAATTTAATCCTTATCCAATTAAGATTTGGTGCACCCATGAAAATGAGAATTTTTAGTCCAAATAGGAACATATACATTCTTGTTTAGATCCTAGTCTAATTAGGAATTGAGTCAAACTCAAATTCTAATTCAATTAGGAATGAATCTCTCATGCTATTTGGTTATCTCACAACCCAATTAGGTTTGATCAAATCAAACTTATATCAAGTCAAATTAAATTCAATTTAATTAGACTTGATACAAGCCCCATTGCTCAATCAAATTGAGCCAATTAGCAATCCAATTGCTAGTTAATCCTCCTATAACTCACTAACTCTTTAGTGAGTCACTTAATTGTAACTTTTGCATTGGATCAATCATTAATCAAATTGATAATCAAATCCTATCACGATTCATAATCATAATTCAACCATCTGATCAATCGAAAGCCTTTTTGTATGTGATCCTATAGATTCTATTCTATCTAGTAGTAAGATATATTATGATCTCGATCATAATATCATTGAAACTCTTTTCAATAGGTTGGAACCGTTCTGACTCTGCCCACCAAGGATCATCGATCATCAAGATGATGCTCGTGGGTCTCACAATCCACCAGTGACACCTAGCAATATCTAGTGGCAATCTAGCAGAATAAAAGGTGATGCACCTTTAGATGTAGTTAACATATGATATAGTCTCTCTATCGTGAGTCTTGACTAGATGACAGGTCATGGATGAATCATCAAACCTCATCATCGGTCATATAATAGATTCAATCAGCTCGAGTCCATATGTGATTCTTATGAAATTTTTTTTTCATTAATCACACTACTATGGCCATAGACTTAAAGACTCAGCTTCAAATTTCATAGGACTACTCCCTTCTGCTAGGATCGATAGATTTTATCTAGGTGTACACCCTACTCCTACAGTGAATCAACTGTCGCCAACATCCACTATAAGGGCTCATTGAGATTCATATTTATGTGTTAGTCAAACTCCAGTAGCCTCACTACGAGCAGCTATAATACCATAAGTCAAAGGATCAGTTATATAACTTCAGGATCGAGAATGTCATTAACGAGTGAGCAGACATTCATGTGACTTTTTGTGTTGGTCATACTCAGTGCTAGTTGCTCTCTAACAACCACCTGCACTCTTGCTTCAGTGTCACTATACCGCAGACTCGAGACTCATCTGTCTGAAGGAAGTAATCCGTGTATTAATCTATCTAGATCAATTACCATCCCCTTAATGATCCTATGATCAGGAGCAATTTAGGAATTAACCATCAATGACATATGCCTCAAATTCTCAACTCTTTGAGAATATGTGTCATCATCTTGTTAATCTCTTGGATGATTCATAAACACATAAAATATGAATGGTAATATAAATATCCATTAAGTATAAAAATATGTTCTAAAAATATAATATGTGTTAGTCAAGATTGACTTTTAGGGCATACATCCAATATCACACCCTCTCTTCCTCTCTCCCTCTCTTCTCCCTTGGCATCCCACACGCCCAACCCTTATTGGGCATCCCAAGTTTTTCCACACCCAAATTGTTAGGTGTCCTCTCCTTTGCTGGTTCCTGATGTTTGGTAGCAGCACAAAGTAAAGGAGAAAGGCAAGAGAAAAAGAAAAGAAGAAGATCAAGGAAAGAGATCAAGTGTTGATCACGATCTAGGTTTCGTTCAGATTCAGCAAGCTAAATTTTCTTAGAAAAAAAATTCAACTTGAAGAGGGCTATTCCAAGCTGATTCTGAGTGGATACCCATAGAGACTGGATACTTATATGGCTAGAAAAAAAAATTTTCTCTTTCAGATCCAAATTTGAAGAAAGAGATTATGAAACAGGTATGCGATTTGATCGCAATCTAAATTTTAGTATATGTCAATTTCAGCACATGAATTTGATCCTTGTGGTTTTATATTTTTATGCATGCATAATTTAGATTAAAAATATTTTAATCTTGTATTTTACTATGGTGTTTAAGAAATAAAATTTTGAAACACACATATATATCCCAAATCTTGAATTCCAACAGTGGTATCAGAGCCACAGATTTCATATTGCTAAAATTATCATATATGTTTTGAAAAAAATTTTAAAATCTAATTTTTTTTTGGTACATGAGATGTATAGATAAATATTTAAATTTAAAATTTAATTTTAAGTTTAATTTTAGAACATATAGTTGATATGTGAAAGCATGCATAGACCTGAATTTTGATCTAGAATAGTTTCTAGTTCATATTCATATGATATGTAGATGCATGCATAAACTTGAAATTTTATATAATCTAATTCATGATTCATATATGAGATATATGATTATATGTTTAGATCATAAAAATACTTTTAATATGATCAATGATTAGTATATGAGATATATGATACCATGTTGTAGATCTGAATTTTATTTAGATCTGAATTTTACATGCATATATGTGATATATATTTGTATGTTAAATCTAAAAATTATTTTCATGATTTAAAATTTACTTCTATGTAAGAATTTAGATCTAAAATTTGATTTTAAAATCTAAAATTTATATTTATGCATGAAGATTTTGATCATGAAAAAATCAAAAATTAGGTCATATAATGGGATTTCATCTAAGATTTTTGATTTGATTCATATGGATCTAATTCGATTAAGTAATTGATCAAATCGAGTCAAGTATTGATTAGGATTAGATCAATTAAGTTATATGATCATGTAATTATTGTTCATCAAATTGATTGAGTTTCATATGTAGAATCGATTGACCTAAGGATCTAATTTGGCTCGATGGTTTGAGCCCAATTCGCTTGAGTTAACCTATTTGGATCAATTGACCTATTGGTGTCTTGGACAAGTAATTGAGATGTGATTATTTAATTAGTTTTGCTTGCTTATCTCATCAATTTATTGGTGTCTAAGAAAAGCAACAGGGGGATCTCCACTTATATAATCAATTTGGAAGATTGAGTCTTCAATAAGGTTGCTTAGCAGTTTGATTTAGCCCATGCCAATTAGATCGATCATATGATGACTGATTAGATGAAACCTAAATCTAAATCTTTCTATAAATATTAAGTTCATAGGTCTTCCATCATTGTAGATGTGCGGACGTGCTACTGATATTGGTTGTTCTCACCTGGTCACAATGGTTCAGTTGCATCAGAAACACACAACCACTTTATTAGCAAAGAGTTGCTCCAGAGTAAGGATGAGATTGGGCTCAATAACTATTAGGTGAGGGATCCAATGACGGCCTTGCACCTGCTTGTGAATGATGGGTCGGGCTTAACTAAGAAGTGTGGACAATAATTGTTAGGTGAGTCGATATGACTTAGAGACCAAATCACTACAATATGCTAAGAGAAGCATTTGGATAAAGAATTGCCTATGCATCAGTGTGCATGTTACAAATAACTGTTAGGTGAGGTGTATGGCATCGGTGGGACCACAGCACCCACGAAGAATCTTTTATCGCGTTAGAGTTTTTATTTCCTTCTCGGAGAGTGGAGGGATCTGAAAAATTAGTGAGAGTCATTGTTTGCATCTTAAAGTCCCTAGAAGCAAATATAACATTAAGTATAAAAGTTTAACTTGAATCTCTACTCTCGCAGTTAAACCATATCAACCTCAAACCCTCTAGTCCGCATCTTTGAAACCAATCATTTGTTCGGTACTAATTACAAAGACTGGCTCAGAAATCTCAAAATTATCTTGATCGTAGAAAAGTTAAGTCATGTATTCGACCAGGAACTCATAGTGTTACCAAACCATCTTACTGCTGAGCAAAGAGCTGCTTTTGAGAAGTGGATGGATGAAGATAGTTAGGTCAAGTGCTATATGCTGGCATCAATGTCAAACGAGTTACAAAGCTAGTATGAGCATACATCTACTGCCAGGGCAATGATCACTCATCTGCAAGAGTTGTATGGTGAGCAGAGCCGTACAGCGTGCTTCTAGGTATCCAAAATACTATTCAATCTGAAGATGCATGAAGGACAGTTGTCCATGAGCATTGTATGATAGTGATCAAGGACATAGAGGAGCTTGAGAAGCTCAGACTGGATATGCAAAAGAAATTACAGATGGATTTAATCCTTCAATCTTTTACAAGTTCATATAGTCAATTTATTATAAATTTTCATATGAACAAACTTGACTGCACTATATCCGAACTGGTCAACATACTGGTCACTACGGAAGGAATCTTGAAGAGTTCAAGAGGCACTGTTCTCGTCGTAGAGCGGATTTCTTTCAAGAGAAAGTCTATTAGGAAGAAGAAGGTTAAATCCGCTAAGAAGCAGAAGAAAGAGAACAGGCCAAAGAAGGAAGTTCCTAATAAGGCTGAAGCAAAGAAAAAATATTTTCATTATCATACTGAAGGCCACTGGATGAAAAACTGTCCAATCTATTTGGAGATCCTAAAGATCAAAAAGGATGATAAATCTTCGAAAGGCATGCTCATAATTGAATCTAACCTTACGATTTCTTCTACTTCTAGTTGGATATTAGACTCTGACTCGAGTGCTCATATATGTACCTTAATGCAGGATCTAATAAAAAATAGAAGATTGAGAAAAGGTGACATGATCCTTCAGGTCGGTAATAGAGCAAAAATTACTGTAGAGGCCATTGGCACTTATCCTCTTCGATTACCATTTGGTTTTAAATTAGATTTAAAAGATGGTTATTTTATTTCTATAGCTAGTCAAAATTTAATTTTCGTATCTGTGCTAGCAGAGAAAGATTTTGAAATTAGTTTCAATAAAGATTTTTATTTCATTTATTTATAAAATAAATTGGTTGTATGAGATCTTTTAATTGACAGTCTATATCACTTGCATGTTGATGCGAATGTGAACTTAAACGAGTAAATAGTGAGTGCCGTATGTCAAAAGAGATCTCAAGATAAAATTAACTAGAAGTACTTGTGGCATCATAGACTAGATCATATTGGAGAGGATAGGATAAACAAATTAGAAAAAGATGGGATCCTTGGCTCTCTTAATCCAGAGTCATATCCAGCTTGTGAATCTTGCCTTCGAAAAAAATGGCTAAGTTACCCTTTGTAGGACATGGGGAAAGGGCCACTGAGTTGCTTATCCTGGTACACACCGATGTGCGTAGATCATTTGATGTGCAGATCAGGGGTGGTTATGCCTACTACATTACCTTTACCAATAATCTATCTAGGTATGGGTATGTGTATCTGATCAAACACAAGTCTGAAGCTTTTGAAAGGTTCAAAGAATTCAGACATGAAGTAGAAAAGCAAACAGAAAAACCCATTAAGATTTTTCAATTTGATCGAGGAGGTGAATACCTTAGTCGAAAATTTTTGTGATATCTTAAAGATAATGGCATACTCTCTCAATGGACTCTTGTTGGAACACCTCAGCTCAATGGGGTATCCAAAAAGAGGAACAGAACCCTATTGGATATGATCAGGTCCATGATGAGCTTCACTGATGTACCCTTATATCTTTGGGGACATACCTTGTTAACCACCATTCACTTCTTGAATAGGGTTCCATCAAAGTACATTTCTACCACATCATATGAGATATGGGTCGGTAAGAAGCCGAGTCTAGGTTATCTTAAGACTTGAGGATGTCTGATCTATGTCAAAAGACAGATGGCTGATAAGTTAGAGAATAGATCTATTATAACTCGTTTTATAGGATATCCAAAAGAATCCATTAGATACTACTTCCACTTTTCATAAGATCATAATATGATTGTGAGTTGAAATGCCATATTTCTAGAAAAATAGTTTATCTACGATGGTGGCAATGGAAGATTAGTTGAGCTCGAAGAGAAGATCCCTGAAGAGCAAAGAGCTATAGATCCTCAGGAACCCATTATTCATGAGTCAGTAGTCAACATTCCTAAACCACCTCGTAGATCTAGCCAGGTCTCTCAACCTCTTGAAAGATATATGGGTATGCTTACGCAAAAAGTAAAAGAAATATTCTTTATGGGAGATAAGAGTCATGGTGATGATCCTGAAGGGAAGGAAACAGTTTCCCTCCAGAATACCCAGGTTGCATCTAAATTTTTTTTCTAATATTCTACTTATTTAAGGATCAAATTCTTACCTAAATCACAGTGGAACCAGGGATCAAATCTCAAATTATCTGATATAAACCTTCGTGGGGGCCTGGATATGCAGACTCTCTACTTTGCATGCACGTTAGATGCTGCAGGAAAGTAGGATGAACTTCAATCTAATTGGCTTCGCATACACAATCAATCGAGGGATGAGATATGATGATGTGACACCTCACACCAGTAGGTAGGATGCCCAAGAAGGATCCACATCCAAGGAGAGGAGGCGGCAACAAAGGGAGAGATGCAGAAGATGAAGGACCTCTCTTCACATGCTTGTCTCTCTCTCTCTTTCTCTTCTCTCAATTAGATTTGTTTGCTATTCTATTCTCTTCTTTCATCCATAGGTAGAGATCCTCTCTATTTATAGATGATTCTCATGATTCAATGAGAGGAGGACTCTTTATTCAAATCTGATTTGAATTGATCCAATACTCATGAAAGAAGGACTCCTACATGAGATATAATTGCCATCACTTATGACATCCATTTTGCACCCACTCTCACACTCACTTTGGATGCCCCAAATAAGCACCAAACTAAATTTTGGTTGTACTTCATGAGTGGGTATTTTTAGTGCAAATAGGATACTCATATCTCATCCAAAATAGGTCCGATTCGAATCCGATTCGAAGCCGGTTCAAAACAATTTCAAAAGGCTGTCAATCCTAAACTCTTTAGAACTTTTATACCAAGTCTAACTTGAATTTTAGACCTATTTAAGTCTAATTAATTTAGATATAATCTAAAATTAATTAGTACTTAAATCCAATCTTTCATATATTCCATGGATCATAAATAGAAATTATTCATCTTCGGGATTGAACCTGAACCTCATGTGTAGTACTAGCTAGACATAGTCAACTCTTCAATCTCATTTGACTCATAACTCAATTTTCAATCAAGTTAGCTTATATGTTCAATCAAGTCAAGTACTTTCAGATTGGACATATAAACATAGGTCAATTCTTTCCTACTTTGTCTAACTTGTGTGCGTGACTCCATAGGTTCAAACACTAAGTCGGTAGCACAGGAACCAATTCCTGCACTAATCGAGATACCATCTAGCAATAATTTTCGATGTTCAGATAGATTGAATTATCGTAAAAAAATATTTCAGAACCTATACTCATGGTTACCGCATAATTCATCCTTTTGACCTTGAATGCTCTAGGATTCTCAGGTTAACTGTCAACCGAGATTACTTCATCCACATTGTATTTCAACCTTTCAAATCTATCTCGTGGATTACCCTGACCAAGACTTTACTAAATTAAAATACAACAATACATCAACTCTAATAATTCAGAGGGGTCAATCCCATCTTGATCCACACACAGACTTTGTAAGTACTTGATTGTACCCAGTAGCCTTCCGTCACTGCATTAAAAATCCAAGTAGTTCGGCACCAAAGCACAGTGAGTTACTTATAAGTCACTATGATGATCTCAGGTCTGAAGAACATTTATACCCATGTGTTTCGCAAGCAGCTTTTGATAGCAGAATGTTCAGCAGGTGAGTCACTTGTTTAGTGATGATGTACCCTTACATCTCACCTGTATGCCATACCAGTGTCACCACACTTTTTAATTAAGAGGACAACAAACTCATATACCACACAACGACCTTCACTCAATAAACGTCATCGTCCCATAATGACGTATCATTTGATTATAATTTTATTTAAGAACTATACGATAAATTCTCTCTTTATCGTATACTAGCATAGTTCTAGGGACTTCATCATAGTATAAGAGTTCAAGAAAGATGTCACTTTGTGATGAAAAATATCAGAATAACTATTATTCAATAATTAATAATTCATATACAAGGATGAACTCAATCGTCACATGATTGGTTTTAGGACATAATTTCCAACAATTCTCACTTGGACAAAAGCCAATCAAGGCAGTATCTTATATCCATCTTTTATTTGAAGTCATCAAACTCTTTGATCCCGAGAGCTTTAGTGAAAGAGTCGGCTAGGTTCTCTTTTTCGTCGATCTTTTGAAGCTCGATGTCAACTCGATTCACGATCTCTCGCACTAGGTGATAGCAGCGCAGAATATGTTTAGTGCGATGGTGCAACATAGGTTCTTTTGCTTGACCTATGGCACTGGAGCTGTCACAATACAGCAGAACAAGATCATCAATGGAAGGTACAACTCCCAGCTCGATAATGAACTTTCGCAACCACACCGCTTCCTTTGCAGCATCCGATGCAGCAATGTATTTCACTTTGCATACAGAATCAGCCACAGTATGTTGCTTGAAACTTTTTCAGCAAACAGCTCCTCCATTCAAGGTAAATACGTAGCCTGACACGCTTCTGCTGTCATCACAATCTGATTGAAAATTAAAATCAGTATATCCCATAAGTTTCAGATCAGAGTCTCTATAGATAAGCCATTAGTCTTTAGTATTTCTCAAATACTTAAGAATTGCTTTTGCAATCTTCCAATGCTTCTCACCCGAATCTGACTAGCACCTACTCACTACTTCTAGTGAATAGGCCACATCCGACCTCATACATGTCATAGCATATATGATAGATCCCACTACCGAAGTATATGGTATTCTACTCATACGCTCTCTCTCCTCAGGAGTTGTCAGACAATCCTTCTTGGAAAGAGTAATTTTATGGCCTATCGAAAGATAGCCTTTCTTGAAATTATCCATGTTGAACTGCTTCAATAACGTGTCAATGTACGTGGATTGGGACAATCTAAGCAACCTTCTAGATCTATCCCTATAGATCTTTATCCCTAGGATGTAGGATGCTTCTCCCAAGTCCTTCATGGAGAACTGTGATGATAACCATAGCTTCACACTTTGCAAAGCTGGGATGTCATTTCCTAGAAACAGTATGTCATCCACATAAAGCACAAAAAAAAAGATCACAGAATTGGAAGTCCATTTGTAGATGCAAGGCTCTTCTCCGAACCTAATGAAGCCATGCATTTTGATTATTTTATCAAATTGCATGTCCAACTCCTCAATATCTGCTTAAGTCCATAAATTAACCTTTTCAGCTTGCATACTTTTGACTTGTCTGTGGATGTGAACCCTTCAGGTTGTATTATATACACCTCTTCTTCCAGCTCTCTATTAAGAAAAGCAATTTTGACATCCATCTGCCAGATCTCATAATCTAAGTGTGCAGCGATAGCAAGCATAATCTGGATGGACTTAAGTATTACCATAGGAGAGAACGTTTCGTCATAGTCAATACCATAATACTAACGATAACCCTTAGCAACTAGTCGGGCTTTATAGGTCTCTACCTTCCCATCTGCTCCTCTTTTTCTCTTGAAAATTCATTTACACCTTATGGATTTTATCCCTTCAGGCGGATCAATTAGTGTCCAGACACTATTGATCTCCATGGACTCCATCTCGAACTTCATGGCCTCAAGCCATTTTTGGGAGTCGGGCCTTTGCATGGCCTCCATATAGGTGATCGGATCCTTATCATTCTCATCAAGTTCAATAGGATCACCATCTCGGACTAGAAAATCATAGTATCTGTCTGGCTGATGTAGTACTCTACCGGATCTCCTTAATGGTGCCTCTATTGGCTTTGAATTCGATTCACCAATCAAATCTAATTCTATATGTGTCGGTCCTTCCACCTCATAAATTTTATCAAGTTCAATTTTACAAGCATTAGCTCCTTTACCAAGAAACTACTTTTTCAAAAAGACTGCCCGACTGCTAACAAACACCTTTTATTCTGCAGCGAGGTAGAAGTAGTACCCTTTAGTTTTCTTTGGATACCCTATGAACAAGCATCTATCAAACTTCGATCCAAGCTTATCTGTCTTTAAATGCTTGACATAAGCTGGATACCCCCAGACCCTAAGATGTGAGAGCACCGGCTTACGCCCAGTCCATATCTCATATGGAGTTTTATCGATAGATTTGCTGGGCACCTTATTCAAAATATAATAGGCAATCTCTAGAGCATATCCCCAAAAGGATATTGACAGACTGAAAAAGCCCATCATAGATCGGACCATGTCTAATAAGGTTCGATTCCTCCTCTCGGACACACCATTATGCTGTGGTATTCCAGGAGGGGTCCATTGTGAAAGAATCCCATTCTCTTCTAGATATGTCAGAAACTCACTGGTGAGGTATTCACCTTCTCGATCTGATCGAAGGATCTTAATACTCTTTTCAGTTTATTTTTCTACTTCAGCACGGAATCGTTTGAATATTTCAAATGATTCTGACTTATGCTTCATAAGATAGACATACCCATACCATGATAGGTCGTCTGTAAACGTAATGAAGTAGTAGTATCCTTCTCTAGCACTTATGTTCATAGGCCCATATACATCAGTATGTATTAGACCTAGGATATCACTAGCTCTTTCATCTTTTCCTTTAAAAAGTGACTAGTCATCTTATCAAGTAGACAAGATTCACAGGTAGGCAATGATTCACAATCATCTATCTCAAGGACACATTCCTTAATCAACCTGTCAATCCTATTCTTGTTCACATGACCAAGCCTACAATGCCAAAGGTAGGATTCACTGACATTATCTATTTTGGGACGTTTACTAGGTGTGTACATTATACTAACAGGCCATGATATTATGTATATGTCATATTTTAATTGTCCACACATAATTGTAGTATCATTCATAATGATATCACAAAAATCATCCTTTATTATAAACTTGTAACCAAGTTTGGCCAAAAGGTCTACAGAGATGACATTCATCATAAAGGAGGGATAATAATGACAATCATCTAACATGATACTACTGGACTCAAAGACAAGCTGCAAAGTTCTCAAGGCCAGAACTAAAACAAGGCTTCCATCTCTAACGTTAAGGAACCGCTCGTCCTCTTGAAATTTTTTACTTACCTACAGTCCCTGCAACGAATTGCATATATTAATAGAACTTTCGATATCCAATATCCATATAAATACCTTGTGAAGCAACCACTTGCCTCTTTCTCTTATTCTTAGGCCTGTTTGGGTCAAGGATGGCTATATAAGCAGGATAATTTCTTTTTCAATGACCCAGTTTCTTACAAAAGAAGCACTTTGCCTGGTTCTTATCAACTTTTGATGGTTTGCTCTGCTTAGGATCGATGGCATGGGATTTTTGCTCCTTTTTCTTCTTTCCTCTCCTAGAGGATCGACGCCCTGCAGATGAACCTCCCATTAAATTCACTGGCTCCTTTTGAAGCTAGTGATCCTTTTCAAAAGTCTACAATAACCTTAGCAAACCATGATAGTTTACTGCAGGTTTCGTCATTCTATAATGACTGAGAAAGAGTAGATAGGATTTCGGTAGCGAATTGAGGATAGCATCTTTGCCTAACTATTCATGCAACGGAAAGCTAAGTTTGTTAAGGCATTCAATCTGCTCAATCATGTATAATACATGATTGGTGACTGAAGCTTCCTCTCGCATACGAGCATTGAACACTGCGCAGGAGATTTTATATCTCTCCGCATCCTCAGGGGTGCTGAAGGATTTATTCAACATTTGAATCATCTCCTCAGGCTATGCATCCTCAAACTTATGACTCAGTTCATCATTCATAGCTGCCCTCATCACGCAACGCACAGTTGTGCGATCATTGAGCCACTTCATGTAAATATCTCTCATAGCACGAGGAGCATTGACTACAGACTTTTCAAGTGTCTGATTTTAAGGATATATAATATCCTCTCGTGCTCCAACACGATCTTCAACTTTCGATACCAGCTATCGAAGTTGGGTCTGGTGAGCTTGTCGCTGTCCAACAGCGAACAGAGGGATAGTGTGTTGGCCATAACTGAAAAGAGAAAACATTAGCCTATTGGTATATGAATTTTTTATTTTTTTAATTCTGAAGATATGGACTTTAGTCTAAAGGTCCTTCCATTATTTTTTGTGAATTGGTAACCTCTACCTTCAACTTGAAGAATTACATTAATTTCTTAGTGGATACAAGAATCTACACAGACTGCATTCAGGCCCGAGTGTGGCTCGGCCAACCCTAGTGAAGGAAAAAACCATCTTTTTCCTTGTAGGATCTTCCAAATTTCATCAAATCTGGGGCGGAATAATTTTTAAAAAAAATTATCCTACATTTATTTTAGATCTAAATCTCTAGATCTAATTTTATTATCTAATATTAATTCAAAAATAAATCTAAAAGCATGAGGAAACATAAAATACCTCAAGGATAATCTGATTACCCTATAGATGATCGCAGCAAGCCTGAGGTTCTGATTTAACCACGCAATCGCCTGGCCTCTACTAGTATCCACTCAAGCAGATTCTGGATCGTCTTCTCCTCATGAATCTTTGCTCTAAAAATCAAAACTAAATCTGATTAGAAAGATCTTCAAAAGTCTTTCTGAAGTTGGAGCAGCAACCTGTTGAAGAAGTCTTGCAGCCTTCCTGTTCAAGGCATCACCACGCCTTGGACCTTTGCCAGATGAATGTCCAACTCCTTGGACATGAAGAGGGGAGAGAGAGAACCAAGGAGGACATGGAGAAGAGGAAAAGTGGCTGGCTTTTGCTGGGTAGGGAGAAGAATCCTTAAACCCTAGGCGCAGACAGGGTTTACATAGACCCTACTGCGCTGCGCAGTGCCACATCATTCGATCAATCAAAAATTTTCAATAAATTCAAAAAAATTTTGATTGATGGAGTGATGTCATCTAATCATATTAGATAAAAACCTCCACTCTCTCTCCTATATTGGCACCATCTTTGGATAAGCACAAGGGAGGTGGCGCCCAAGAGTCCATGTTGATCAAGACTCTCCATCCTTATCCACTTGGGGCGCCCACTTAATCCAATTGGGCTCACGCCATAATCTGATTATGGTGCCCAATTTAATATAGATTTGGCATGTAGACACTCCACAAAGATCCTTCAATGAGCTCATGCCAAGTGACCTTCAGTTTAAGACCCATATGTCAATATTTGACAGATGTCCTAAAATGAAAATGGCAGGTGACAGGAATTAGCAGGTGTTGTCTTAAATTCATCTCATGAATTAAGATAAGACTTTTCTGAGCTAGACAAGCCTCATTTAGACTGAGAGAAACCTTTTCAAGGTTCTCTGGGTGAGTCAAATCATATTTGACTCAGTTGAGATAGAAAAAATTACACGAGGAGAAAGTTAGGCTCCATCGAGTGCTAGCACGATTTCCTTGAACCTAATTGGATCTAATCCAAATCAATTGGGCTAGCCCAATTGATGACATCCAGATCCTAACCCTTATTAGTGTGACCTAGTTAGGTTCAATTCTGTATAGTAATGAGACATGTTGTGATCTCATCATCGATATCATCAAAACTCCTTTCGATGGATCAGAACTCTTCTGATTCATACAATTTGAATGATCCATCATCAAGATCATTCTAATTGCTCTCAAAATCCATCAATGACACCTAGCAGTATATGATGGCAACCCATCAGAACTGAAGATGAACCTCTCGGTGTAGCTACCTGTGTGATTGAGTTCCTCTATCATGAGTCCCGACTGAATTAGGGTTAAGGTGAACTCATCAAACCCAACATCAGTCATATGAGTTAATCGATCGATCCGAGTCCGATGTGAAATCCCAATGGAAAACTCTTTTTCATTATTTCACTCTGCCATGGCCATGGGCTTAAGGACTCAATCTTTTGATCATCATAGGACTACTCCTCTCATCTACCGAGGTTGATAGATCCCATCTTGGTGCGACCTAGTTTCTACAATGAATATGCTACAGCCAACATACACCTCAGGGTTCTGAATGGCTAGGAGACCGAGTTATGGTGCAGTCAAACTATAACACACTCAAGGTGAACTGTCGATGCACCTTAGGTCAAAGAACTAGACACACAACTGCAGCATCGAGCTAGTCATTGACGAGAAGGTAGACTTCCTTATGACTGCTCGAGATGGTCACGCTCAGTACTCTCATTCTCAACGAATACTTATATTCTTGCTTCAGCGTCTCCACACCGTAGACTCAAGATACATCTATCCTAAGAAAGCAATCGTACACCAATCTTCCGAATCGATCACCATCCTCGTGATGATCCTATAGTCAGGAGCTGTTTATGAGTTAGTTATGTAAATTCATGCCTTAAATTTTCAACTCTTGAAAATATAAATTGACATTTCTACTAACTCAAAGGATGTATCACAGACACAATGTACACAATGTGATAGAAGAATAATCCATTTATTGATTTATAGTCAAAATTATAAATTTATCTTTAGATTTGTACAGAAATGTGTCAGCCAATCTGGCATCTAAGGCACACATCTAACAAACTCCCACTTGACCTAATGCCAATTGGCTACATATCAAAGTCCCATCTTCTCAAGGTGGGCTTAGATCTTTTGCTGGCCTAATGGCTTTGTCAGTGGGTCTGCCACATTATCTGTGGAGTCAACTCTCTTAACCTCGACATAACCTTTTTTGAGGTAATCACGGATCAGATGGAATCGCCGCTCGATGTGCTTGAACTTCTGATGAGACTTTGGCTCTTTAGGTAGGGCTATGGCACTATTATTGTCGCAGTAAAGAGAGATGACATCCGATGACATCACTCCAAGCTCCACGACAAATTTCTTGTACCAGAATCCCTCCTTCGCAGCTTTTAACGCAGCAGTATACTCTGCCTCCATGGTAGAATCAGCAATCACCGTCTGCTTGGAACTCTTCCAGCTAGCTGCACCACCATTGCAAATGAACAGACTCCTAAATGTCGACTTTCGATCATCTATATCAGACATAAATCTGAATCTGTATATCCCTGAATCTGGAGTTCTCCATTCCCAAAGATTAGAAACATATCCTTAGTCCTTCTTAAGTACTTAAGGATATATTTCACAGAAGTCCAGTGCTCTTCACTTAGATTCGACTGATATCTGCTTGTGACACTCACAGCATGGGCAATATCAGATCGTGTACATAGCATGGCATACATGAGGCTCCCTATTGCAGAAGCATAAGGGATCTTGCTCATGCCTTCAATCTCCTCAGGTGTGCAAGGGCACATCTTCTTGGAGAGATGAATGCCATGTCTAAAAGATACTAAACCTATTTTGGATTTTTCCATGCTAAACCTTTTTAGCACCTCCTCTATGTATATTTTCTGTGAATGTCCTAGCATCCTATTTGGTCTATCTCTATAGACCTTAATACCCAGTATAAAGGATGCCTCTCCTAGATCTTTCATAGAGAACTCCTTAGACAACCATACTTTGACTGAGGTCAACATGGGAATGTCATTTCCAATTAGGAGCATGTCATCTATGTACAATACGAAGAAGACAACTGCACTCCCACTGACTTTTTTGAACACGCATGGTTCTTCCTCGTTCTTAATGAAACCAAATATTTTGATCACATCATTGAAATGAGTATTCCAGCTCCGAGATGCTTGCTTAAGTCCATAAATGGAGCTTTGCAGCTTGCAGACCTTGTGATCATCATCACTGAATGTGAAACCATGTGACTATTCCATATAGATATCTTCTTCAAGATGTCCATTTAAGAATATCATTTTCACGTCCATCTACCATATTTCATAATCGAAATAGGCTGCAACAGCAAGTAATGTGCAGATGGATTTTAGCATGGCTACGGGCGAGAAGATATCTTGATAGTCAATGCCTTCGCACTGACTATAATCTTTTGCTACGAGCCTAGCCTTGAATGTCTCTACATTCTCATCTGCACCTATCTTTCTCTTGAAGATCCATTTACACTCAATAGGTACAATACCTTCAGGTGGATCTACCAAGGTCCAGACTTGGTTTGAGTGCATCGAGTCAATTTCTGATCTCGTTGCCTCTAACCATTTCTTAGAGTCGATATCTGATATCGTCTCATCATAGGTCTTGGGATCATCACCATGAGCCCCATTTTTCATGAGAAACATTTTTTCTATATCCTCTTGTATGGTACCTAAGTATCCTTCAGAAGGATGGAAAATCCTAGTCGATTTACGAGGTGGAAGAGGTTGTGTTAGGACTGGTTCTAATTGATTGGGTTCCTCAGGTTCTTTAACTCGTTGCTCTTGGGAGACATTCTCCTTGAGCTTAATTATTCTTCCGATGCCACCATCTTGAATAAACTATTTTTCAAAAAAAATAGTATTTCGACTCACAATCACATTGCGGTCTTCCAAAATATAGAAATAGTATCCTAATGACTCTTTAGGATATCCTATGAATCGAGCTCTAAAAGATCTGAACTCTAACTTGTCCACCTGCTGTCTCTTGACATGGGCCAGACAACCCCAAATTCTGAGATGATTCAGACTTGGCTTCTTACCATGCCATATCTTATACGGTGTGGTAGAAACAGTTTTAGAGGGAACCCTATTCAATACATATATTGCTGTCATGAGGCAATATCCCCAAAGAAACTCAGGGAGGTCCGTGAAGCTCATTATGGAACGGACCATATCTAATAGGGTCCGATTTCTCCATTTTGAAATCCCGTTGAGTTGTGGCATTCCAGGTGGAGTCCATTGAGAGACTATGCCATTGTCCTTAAGATAGTCTAGGAACTCCCGACTAAGGTATTCACCTTCTCGATCTGATCGAAGAACCTTAATGGGCTTTCCTGTTTATTTTTTTGCTTCATGTCTGAATTCTTTGAACCTTTCAAAGGCTTCAGACTTGTGTTTCATTAGAAATACATATCCATACCTAGACATATCATCGATAAAGGTAATGAAGTAGACATAGTTGCCTCTAGCCGGTACATCAAATGGGCCACACACATCCGTATGTACTAGGGCAAGTAGGTCTGTGGCCCTTTCCCCATGTCCCACAAAAGGAAGCTTGGTCATTTTGCCTTGAAGGCATAATTCACAAACTGGATATGACTCGAAAGTCAACGGACTCAACAGCTCGAATTTCTCCAATTTGTTAACCCTGTCTTCCGCTATATGACCTAGCCTTAGGTGCCACAGATACCTATCATTTAGACTATCTCTAGGCCTTTTAATTTCTATGGCATTCACATTTTGCTCGATATTAAATACAGATACATCAATATATAGCTGATAGAGACCATTAATAAGAAAACCATCTGCAACTTTATTATTTTCATAAAATATGTTACAATGGTCCTTATGAAAGCTAATCACATAGCCTTCTTGTGCTAAACATGAAATAGAAATCAAATTCCTGCTTGCTGCAGGCACATAATAACAGTCTCTAAGAAATAAATCTAATCTTAACGATAATCGCAGAGGGTAGGTTCCTATGGCCATAACAGTAACTCTTGCTCCATTTTTGATGCGTAGGATCTTCTCCCCATCCCTCTATCTCCTGCTCTCCTCAAGATCCTGCATAGAAGTGCACAAATAAGCACTAGAACCAGAGTCAAGCACCCAACTGGATGCAGAAGAAATCGTAAGATTAGATTCTAAAATGAGCATACCTCTAGAAGGACCATCCTTCTTGTTCTTCAGGGTGGCCAGGTACTGAGGACAGTTTCACTTCCTCTTCTTCTCATCCACCTTCTGCTTCTTTGTAGACTTTTTTTTCTTTCCAAAAGACTTTCTCTTGGAAGAAATCTGCTTCACAGTAAGAACTGAGCCTTTTGAACTCTTCATAGAAAGCTCAGCCATAACCAGCATATTCATTAACTCGGCCAAGGTACATTGCATCTTATGCATATGAAAGTTCATGATGAACTGACCATATGCATCAGACAAGGATTGAAGGATCACATCAATCTGAAAATCCTTATCTAAGATGATACCGAGCTTCTCAAGCTCCTCAAAGTTCTTGATCATTGTCAAACAATGATCTTGGACTGACTGCCCATCACATATTTTAGCCTTAAAAAGTCTTTGACAGACTTGATACTTGACTGTGCGACTTTGTTCACCAAATAACTCTTGTAGGTGAGCCAACATTTGGCGGATAGTCAAAATATTCTTATATTGGCGTTGCAAGTCATCAGACATTGCACCCAACATGTAATACCTTGCTTTGTTATCATTATCCGTCCACTTTTTCAGAGACGCTCTCTGTTCAGCAATTGAACGTGCTGGCATGATAGGTGGGTCCTGATCCAAGATATGGGTCAATTTTTTGGAACCCAAAATAATTTTGTAGTTCTTTAATTAGTCCTTGAAATTGGATCCAATCAATCTGTGGGTGTCTAGTATTTTTATCAGGGGGTTTGAGGCAGACATGTTTCTTGTAGAGAGTCAATAGTTTCTAGTTAGATTTTATAATCAGACTTAACCAATTTATTTAGGGGTTTCATTTTTAAATAAATTAGGCTCCCACTATTTTCTCAGATCCCTACACTCCTTTGGTAGAGATGTAAAAATCTCCGTGATCAGTGATTTCTAGTGGGTGGTGCGGTCTCACCGACTGGCTCACCACCTCACCTAACAGTTATTGATGATGGGTCAACCAATGAGTGGACAACTCTTGTCCAATGATTCTCTAATCATGGTGCACCCAAAACTTGGTCCCGGGATAATGCTCCAATCCTTAGTTAAGTCAAACCCACCATTTGCACGAACTAGATTCCTGATTGGATCCCTCACCGTATCCGAAATATTGAGCCCAACCCATCCTCTAATTCGTAGCATCCAATGCCTAATGGACATGGTTGCATCTTCCCGATGCAACTGAGCCACTATATCTAGCCGAGAACAATCAACCCCGGGAAGGGCCCGCACATCCACAATGATGGAAGACCTAGACTTAATATTTTCTTAGGGAGATTTGATTTAGGTCTCATTAAACTTGACTTAACATAGTCATAACAATTATGACTAACCTAGTGGCATGGGTTAGCTCGAATTGTTAGCCACCTCTAATCAGAACTGGATCGACACATATGGCCAGATAAGTGAGATCGGTGGAAGGGATATGCCATTAACTTGACAAGAACGCATTCAAGTCAAGTAGCTCCCAATTAAAAATCAGTCGATCGCATCTGTCCAACTTACCTTAGACACCAAATTATCGAACCAAAACTAATTGGGTTAGCCTACAATCCAAGCTCTAACCACTGAGCCAAATTAGGTCTTAACTTGATCGAGTCATATTTAAATGTGATTCGACCTTGATCCAGACATAATCCTATTAGGCTGATCAATTATTAACTTTCATGATCCCACCTAACCAACTGTTGATTCGGTTTGATCAACCGCTAGACCTAATTGAGCTACCCAAGTCCGAACTCAATTTTATGAAAATGACTTAGATCTGAAATTCTTAATTTTAGATCTAATTTAATTCCATAAGCTTAATTCATTAATTAAGTCTTAGATTCATAAACAAAATATGTAAAGTAAATCCTAGAGTTTCAAGATCTAGAATTTTGCAGAAAAGTAAGTTTTGATTTCTGATTAAGGATGAACGTGCAGCACCCCTACATGTCATAAGAACACCCCATTGAATGGGAGAAGAGGGCCTTTAAACCTTACTTTATTTTTATGACTAGACGGCCATGAGGAACACCTTAATCAGAAATATAAATTTAACTACAAAACTAGTTAGATCTAAATTTACATATCACATATACAATTTATGATCTAACTATTACATGCTATGCATACATCTCATGTATCAAAAATTGATCTAATTAACATGCTTTCAGATTTAATACATCACATGTAATATCTAAAAAATAAAATTTAAATTGAACTACTCAACATAAAATTTATTCTAGACAGTTACTAGAACAATTCTATAACTAGTCTAGGCATGCAACAGATCAATCTTATGTATTATCTAAATTTTATTTTTTATTTTTGATCTGAATATATAATATTTATATCATCAAAATCAAATAATAAATTAGATCTAAATTATATTTTAATCTCATTAAAATATAAACTTACAAGACTATTCATAGATCAAACTATTCCAAGTCTAGTCATGCATCTCATGCATGTTAGATCTTCTCAGATTTAATTTTAAATATTTTGATTTCAGATCCTATCATATCTGATATGATATCTAAAATTTTTTAATATTAGATAAATTAAAATTAAAATCAGATCTAAATTAGATCTGAAACTGAGCCATCAACCTGACTCTGATACGAGTTGAAGGGAAAAACCACTTTTTTCCTTGTAAGATCTTTCAGATTTCATCAAATCTGGGATGGAATAATTTTAAAAAAAAAATTATCCAATATTTATTTTAGATTTAAATCTTTAAATTTAATTTTATTATCTATTATTAATTCAAAAATAAATCTACAAGCATGAGAAATTATGAAATATCTCAAGGGTAATCTAATTACCCTGTAGATGATCACAGCAAGCCTGAGGTTCTGATTTAGCCACACAATCGTCTGGCCTCTACCAGTATCCACTCAGGTAGGTTCTGGATTGTCTTCTTCTCGCAAATCTTTGCTTCAAAAATCAAAACTAAATCTGATTAGGAAGATCTTCAAAAGTCTTCCTGAAGTTGGAGCAGCAGCCTGTCGAAGAAGTCCTGCAGCCTTCCTGTTCAAGGCATCACCACACCTTGGAACTTTGCCAGATGAATGTCCAACTCCTTGGATGTGAAGAGGGGAGAGAGAGCACTAGGGAGGATGTGGAGAAGAGGAGGAGTGGCTGGCTTTTGCTGGATAGGGAGCAAATTCCTTAAACCCTAGGCGCAGACAGGGTTTATATAAACCCTGCTGCGCTGCGCAGTGCCACATCATTCGACCAATCAAAAAATTTTAATAAATCTAAAAAAATTTTGATTAGTGAAGTGATATCATCTGATCATATCAGATAAGAACCTCCACTCTCTCTCCTATGTTGGCACCATCTTTGGATAAGCACAAGGGAGATGGTGCCCAAGAGTCCATGTTGATCAAGACTCTCCATCCTTATCCACTTGGGGCGCCCACTTAATCCAATTGGGCTCACGTCATAATCTGATTATGGCACCCAATTTAATGTGGATTTGGCATGTGGACACTCCAAAAAATCCTCCAATGAGCTCATGCCAAGTGGCCTTCAGTTTAAGATGTTGGGAATAGTGTCCCAAAATCAATCGACAGTCTGTTGACGGTTGTGCTTATTTTTCTATATGTACATGAATTATGAATTAATAAAAATTATTTTAGTATTTTTCATCACAAAATATTTCATCTTCTAATGAACTCCTATGTTGTGGTGAAGTCCTTAGGACTATTTAGACTCGACAAAGAAGGATTTGTCGTTTAGTCCTTAAATCTGTTCGCGACCAAATGATACGTTGTTACCAAGGATGACAATGTTTATCAAGCATAGGTCATTGTGTGCTATATAGGTTGGTTGTCCTCTTAACCAATGAGTGTGGAGACACTGGTATGGCATACAGGTGAGATGTAAGGGTATATCTGCACTGAACGTGACCGACTCCAGAGCTATTTCTGTTGTCAAAATTTGCTCCGATGGAATATGGGTATAAATATCCTTCCGATCTGAGACCGCCATGGTGACTTGCAAGCAACTCACTGCACTTAGGCATTGGACTACCTGAATTTCTAATTCAGTGATGAATGGCTACTGGGTGTAGTCACGTACTTGACTTGTCGGTGCTGTGTCAAGATGGGATTGACCACTCCAGTTTAGGAGCTGTGTACAGTCGTATTTCAATTTAGCAAAATCTTGGCTAGGGTAGTCTTTGTGAGGAGTCACAGGACTATTTGAGTTGAGCACGATTCGGATGATCTAATCAGGGTTGACAGTTTAACCCTGAGTCATCCTAAACACAGAGGTCAAAAGGATGAATTATACAGTAACCATTTTCACGTAGGTTCTAAGTGTTGCGATTGTGACTATTTGATCTATCCGAACATCGGGTACCATTGCTAGATGATCACTTCGATTAGTACAGGAATTGGTTCCTGTGCTACCGGCTTAGGTTCGAACTTGCGGGGTCACACACATTAGAGGTTCCTATCTGATCTGATAGCTGGTGAAGAGTTCTTCATGTCTGGGATTCTATGATTGAGAATCAGGATTCTCTGATCATGAATTCCACACATTTTGGGTACCGGGGTCAAGAGTCCCACTGGTTTAGGACTCTTCGATCAGGGTTACATATCGATGAATTCTGATGCCCGATTACCCATTGGATTTGGACTCAATATTTATGAGAGGTTTAATTAGTAATTTGATCACTAATTAATTTAATTTGATTGAGTAATTAATTTTGGATCAAGTCCAATTGAATTAGATTTAGTTGGGTTTGACTCGATTAGGTTAAGAGTTGACCTAATCGTCGAGATGGTTTGATCCCTGATATGATCAGGAGTTGGGCTTAATCGATCCCTGATTTGATTAGGATTTTATTGAGCCTAATTAAGCTTAATTAAGTTGGATTTAAATTATTCTAATTGGGCCTAACTTATTTGGTTCAATTAGGTTGGTTTAAATAATGAAACCACCTTGACCCATTTTCCCTGCGCCACCTCACTTCCATTGCACCCATTTGAATTCACGAGAAAGAAGTTCTCATGAATTTTTTCTCACACAAAACCCTCCTCACACCCTACTTTAATGCACCAAATGAGTGGATAAGGATGATTAGTTGGCCATTCAAATTCAAAACAAAGTTTGAATTTGAATGAGCAACCAATCTTAGTGCCTTGACCTTATCCTCTTTTAACACCCCATTTATTACACGAGAAAATGTTTCTCATGAAATCACTCATGCACAAATTAAGCCACGCCCCTCCTCTTCTCACACCCTTAGTGGATAGGGATAAATTGGTTTTCATTTGAATTCAAAATTTGATTTGAATTCAAATGTGCAATTACTCATCTTTATCCTCTCACGTGGATAAGACATTTGACGTTGTTTTAAAAGGAGGAGAAGAGTGGGGCCTGTGCAAGAAAAATTTTGGAGAGAAAATCTTGGCATGAGGAATCTTTGTGTGCAAGGTGAAGGTCAATATCCTTCTGAGAGAAAAAAAAAAAAGAAAAGAAAGAAAAAGTGTGCGCAGGGTTTCAGTGAGTTCTTCAGGGTTTCAGCCTGGAGGTCGGGAAGTGAGAAGGTGAGCTACGAGTGTCGTGAGCTCACCAAATTTCAGAAAGATCTTCAACATCCTCTCAAGCATGTTTGCTAATGATCTGGAGCATCCAAAGAGTTGACAGACATCGATCGAAGGAGTTCGATCAGTATCGATCGTCGAAAGGGCTCTACAACGAGCTAGCACTCATGAGGAGTCGATCAGATCGGGAGCTTCGTGTGGATGATCCACAGAGGTCAGACACACTGTGTGGCTACATCATGATGATCAAACTCTTCCGACGGTGATCAAATTGCGGTGATCTACTATCCATACAAAGGTATTGTGTTCTGAACACATTACAGTAAAGTGTTTACTGTTCAAATTCGAATTTCAAATTTAAATGCATGCATGTTATATATCATATTTAGATCCTAGTGTAGGGTAAATTTTTATTAATTAATTAGATTAGTTAATAATTTTCACTATAAAATAGTGATTTTTTAAAAAATTTAAAATTACCATTTTACCCCTGCACTGATTTTTCCCACATAAGACCCATATGTCAATATTTGACAGATGTCCTAAAATAAAAATGGCAGGTAACAGGAATTAGCAGGTGTTATCTTAAATTCATCTCATGAATTAAGACAAGACTTTTCTGAGCTAGACAAGCTCCATTTAGACTGAGAAAAATCTTCTCAAGGTTCTCTGGGTGAGTCAAATCACATTTAGCTCAATCGAGATAGAAAAAATTATATGAGGAGAAAGTTAGGCTCAATCGAGTGCTAGCATGATTTTTTTAAACCTAATTGGATCTAATCCAAATCAATTGGGCTAGCCCAGTTGATGACATCCAGATCCTAACCCTTGTTAGTGTGATCTAGTTAGGTTCAATTCTGTATGGTAATGAGACATGTCGTGATCTCATCATCGATATCATCGAAACTTCTTTCGATGGATCAGAACTCTTCTGATTCATACAATTAGAATGATCGATCATCAAGATCATTCTAATTGCTCTCAAAATCCATCAGTGACACCTAGCAGTATATGGTGGCAACCCATCAGAACTGAAGACGAACCTCTCGGTGCAGCTACCTGTGTGATTGAGTTCCTTTATCATGAGTCCCGACTGAATTAGGGTTAAGGTGAACTCATCAAACCCAACATCAGTCATATGAGTTAATCGATCGATCTGACTCTGATGTGAAACTCCAATGGAAAACTCTTTTCCATTATTTCACTCTGCCATGGCCATGGGCTTGAGGACTCGATCTTTTGATCATCATAGGACTACTCCTCTCATCTACCGAGGTTGATAGATCCCATCTTGGTGCGACCTAGTTCCTACAATGAATATGCTACAGCCAACATACACCTCAGGATTCTGAATGGCTAGGAGATCGAGTTATGGTATAGTCAAACTATAACACACTCAAGGTGAACTGTCGATGCACCTCAGGTCAAAGAACTAGATACACAACTGCAGCATCAAGCTAGTCATGACGAGAAGGTAGACTTCCTTATGACTGCTCGAGATGGTCACGCTCAGTACTCTCGTTCTCAATGAATATCTGTACTCTTGCTTTGGTGTCTTCACACCGTAGACTCAAGACACATCAACCCTAAGAAAGAGATCGTACACCAACCTTCCGGATCGATCACCATCCTCGTGATGATCCTATGGTCAGAAGCTGTTTATGAGTTAGTTATGTAAATTCATGTCTTAAATTTTTAACTCTTGAAAATATGAATTGATATTCCTACTAACTCAAAGGATGTATCACAGACACAATGTACACAATGTGATAGAAGAATAACCCATTTATTGATTTATAGTCAAAATTATAAATTTGTCCTTAGATTTGTACAGAAATGTGTCAGCCAATCTAGCATCTAGGGCACACATCTAACACCTAGTGCATCCATAGGTAGGTTCATAACCAATTGTTTCTTCAAACAACTTCTAGCATTGGATTTTGCCCCAAACTTTCCTTTAGCATGCGTATGGCACCTCCATTGAAAATCTTGGTTAGGTCCAACCATTAACATGACACATCAAGTGCATCCAACAAATGGATGTCCAGGCCCGAGTGTGGCTCAGCCAACCTGAGCATTGATCTGAAAGTATGTCATGATGGTCATATGATGAATGATAATTTCAATATGTAATAGACACCAGACGTGTGGTGCCTCCAATGCCTATTTGGAATATTAGACTCATTATCACATACCTTAATGGGAGGCAATGACCAAGTTATCTCATAACTTTATTACTTTATGGACCTAATAATTTAGAGAATTTGATTTCATTGACCTGAGTATAAGAGAAGAAGTCGATCTGCAAGCTGCAAATCTTTCCATTGACTTCACCAAGTCATGTAAAGGATTAAACACAAGCTGGTTTAAAGATACCTAAATTAGTCACACTGATTCACCTTAATGGCATGGGTCTACACCAATCGACTAGTGACCTAATCAAAACATAATCTACCATATTGGCTAGATAAGTAAGATCAGTGAGAGGGATCTGCTCTTAACTCACCATAGACGCATCTAGGTGAATAGCTCCTAATTAAAAATCACTGGATCGAATCTACCAAACTTACCTTAGACACCAACTGGTTAATTAGTTTCGATTTGGCACACCAGAAGATTCGGGCTCAACCACGGAGCTATGATCATGGTCCATTTATTAGGATCAAATACACAGACTTGATCAAATATCAACTATTGAGATTGATTTAAAAAAATATTGATCTAATCTAATTCAATACTTGATTAGATTTAATTAATTTCTCTACTTGATCTATATGTGTTCCTAACCCTAGGTCTAACCCATTAAAAGAACCTGATTCATGCTAACCCTTTGCTGATCATATTATATGATGTCTTAATGATCTTCAATTTTCAATTCTAGATCATTCAAACTTAATTCAAAATTAAATGTGTGAACGTGTGTTTCAGTTTGTAAAACTATTATACAAGAGTTTCGAGTGTAGCATACTATATGTTTCAACACATAAAAATAAATTTTTATAATATGTTTAATAATTAAATATACATAGGTATGATCTAAACTTCATTCATACACCTCATGTATCATGACAACTTTTAGATCAATACCAATTACATCATATGTAATATATAATTCAGATCTAAAATAATTTTATATTTAAATTTTATCCTATTATAATGAATCATAAATTACTTTAGATCTAATTTAAATATATTTATGATCAAAATAATACATAAAAGTCTATTCATTTTTTTTTTATGAAATTGAATCATAATAATACCCCTACACGTTATAAGAGAACCCATCGAATAAGCAAAAGAGAGATTAATCTCTTCAATCTCTTATGATCGGACGGTCTGATGATCTCATCAATCTGAATACTAAGCTACTAAGATTTGAAATTAAATTTCATATATAATTACATCAATATGTAATTATTGATAAAATTATTTTATGTCATGAACATATCCTTGATCTCATCAATTATGTTCTTCATTTAATCCAATTAGATTTGATGTATCATATATATCATATCAAATCTAAAACTTATCTTATACTGATTATAAAATATCAATTTTAATTTAATATCAAATAAAAAAATAATTAGATACAAATATGAATATATAAAGAATTAATTTTTGATAAAATCTATTTTCATATAGTGCTGAATTATGATAGGATTCAGATCTAAATATCCATCAAAATGGATCTAATTTAAATCTAAAATAATCTTCACTTCATAAAAAAATAATAAAATTAAAATTTTATAAAAATAAATTTAAAATAGATTTTTAATTCATGTTGTTTTTCATCAAAAATTCAGTAACAGTCGAATTCTATTATAATAGATTTATAACAATCTCAATCAACCATTGATTAGGCACCTCTAATCCAATCAAAATCAGATCAAAAATTTTATATAAAAAGATTTAAATGAGATTTAATGTTATACAAAAAAATTTAATTATATCTCATATAAATAATCATAAAAAATTTTATTTTATATGTACATATTTCAAATCTGGCTCTGATACCAGTTGAAGGGAAGGAAACAGTTTTCCTCCAAAATGCCCAAGTTGCATCTAAAATTTTTTTCTAATATTTTACTTATTTAAGGATCAAATTCTTACCTGAATTATAGTAGAATCAGAGATCAAATCTTAAATTATCTGATATAAACCTTCGTGGAGGCCTCGATATGTATACCCTCTACTTCGCATGCATGTCAGACACTGCAGGAAAGCAGGATGAACTCCAATCCAATTGGCTTCGCATACACAATCAATCGAGGAATGAGATATGATGATGTGACATCTCACACCAACAGGTAGGATGCCCAAAAAGAATTCACGCCCAAGGAGAGGAGGTGGCAACAAAGGGAGAGATGTAGAAGATGAAGGACCTCTCTCTTTACACGTCTGTCTCTCTCTCTTTTTCTCTTCTCTCAATTTGATTTATTTGCTATTCTATTCTTTTATTTCATCTATAGGTAGAGATCCTCTCTATTTATAGATGATTCTCATGATCTAATGAGAGGAGGACTCTTTATTCAAATTTGATTTGAATTGATTCAATACTCATGAAAGAAGGACTTCTACATGAGATATAATTGTCATCACTTATGACATCCACTTTGCACCCACTCCCACACCTACTTGGGATGCCCCAAATAAGCACCAAACTAATTTTTGGCCATGCTTCATGAGTGGGTATTCTCAGTATAAGTAGGAATACTCATATCTCATCCAAAATAAGTCTGATTCGAATCTGATTCGAAATCAGTTCGAAATAATTTCAAAAGACTGTCAATCCTAAATTCTTTAAGATTTTTATACCAAGTCTAACTTAGATTTTAGACCTATTTAAGTCTAATTAATTCAGATAAAATTTAAAATTAATTAGTACTTAAATTCAATCTTTCATATGTTCTATGGATCATAGATAGAAATTGTTCATCCCCAGAATTGAACCTAAGCCTCATGTGTAGTGCTAGCTAGACATAGTCAACTCTTCAATCCCATTTGACTCATAACTCAATTCTCAATCAAGTTAGCTTATATGTTCAATCAAGTCAAGTACTTCCAGATTGGACATATAAACATAGGTCAATTCCTTCCTACTTTGTCTGACTTGTGTGTGTGACTCTATAGATTCAAACACTAAGTCGGTAGCACAGGAATCAATTTCTGTACAAATTGAGATACCATCTAGCAATATTTTCGATATCTAGATAGATCAAATTATCGCAAAAGAATATTTCAGAATTCATACTCATGGTTACCGCATAATTCATCCTTTTGACCCTAGATGCTCTAGGATGGTCTCAGGTTAACTATCAATCGAGATTGCTTCATCCACATTATATTTCAACTTTTCAAATCCATCTCATAGATTATCCTAACCAAGGCTTCACTAAATTGAAATACAGTGATTCATTAACTCCAATAATCTAGAGGGGTCAATCCCATCTTAATCCACATACAAACTTCGCAAGTACTTAACTATACCCAATAGCCTTCCGTCATTGTATTAAAAATTTAGGTAGTTCGACACCAAAGCACAGTGAGTTGTTTGCAAGTCACTATGGTGATCTTAGGTCTGAAAGATATTTATACCCATGTGTTTTACGAGCAGCTCTTGATAGCAGAACGCTCAGCAGGTGAGTCACTTGTTCAATGATGATGTACCCTTACATCTCATCTGTATGCCATACCAGTATCACCACACTCCTTGGTTAAGAGGATAACCAACCCATATAGCACACAATGACCTTCACTTGATAAACGTCATCATCCCATAATGACATATCATTTGGTCGCAAACTTGTCTAAGAACTATACGATAAATACTCTCTTTATCGTATACTAGCATAGTTTTAGAAACTTCATCACAATACAAGAGTTCAAGGAAGATGTCACTTTGTGATGACAAATATCAGAATAACTATTATTCAATAATCAATAATTCATATACAAGGATGAACTCAATCGTCACATGATTAGTTTTAGAACAATTCTCAACAGATCCTAATACCTTTAACGAGGTGATGTCTGACATCGATTTCGAGAAATGGTTAGATGTTATGAAGTCAGAAATTGACTCGATGCACTCGAACAAAATATAGACCTTAGTGGATCTATTTGAAGGTATTGTACCCATTCAGTGTAAATAGATCTAGAAAAAAAAAATAGGTACCGATGGTAAGGTAGAGACCTATAAAGTAGGCTTGTGGCTAAAGGTTATAATCAGAATGAGGGCATTGACTATCAAAAAATCTTTTTGTCCATAGCTATGCTGAAATTCATCTATGCTTTATTTGCTATTGCAGCTTACTATGATTATGAAATCTTGCAGATGGATATGAAAACTACTTTTTTGAATAGATATCTTGAGAAAGATATCTATATGGAGTAGTCTGTGGGTCTCACATCTGGTGATGGTGATCATGGAATCTATAAACTGTAAAGGTTCATATACGGATTAAAGCAAGCTTCTCAGAGTTGAAATCATCATTTTGATGAGGTAATCAAATCATTTGATTTCATCAAAAATGAAGAGAAACCATATATATATAAAAGGGTCAGTGGGAACACCATAATATTCCTCGTATTGTATGTGGATAATATTCTCCTTATTGGGAATGATATTTTCATGCTGACCATGGTCAAAAAATGGTTATCTAAGAAATTCTCCATGAAAGATCTAGGAGAAACATCTTATATTCTCCAAATAAAGATCTATAAGAATAGACCTAAATGGATGCTAGGCCTATCACAAAAGCTGTACATAGAGAAAGTACTGAAGAGGTTCAGCATGAAAAACTCCAAAAGAGGACTTTTACCTCTTAGGCATGGTATTAATCTTTCCAAGATGATGTGTCCGACCACATCTGAGGAAATACAGCATATAAGTAGGATTTCTTATGCCTCGACCATAGGGAGCCTTATGTATGCCATGCTATGTACTCGACCTGATATTGCTCTTGCTGTGAGTATCATGAGTAGGTATCAGTCGAATCTAGATGAGGAACACTAGATAGCTATGAAGAACATCTTTAAGTACTTGAGAAGAACTAAGGATTTATTTTTGGTCTTTGGAAGAGATTCTGAGTTGCGAGTTGAGGGGTATACTGACTCAGACTTTATGTCTGATCTTGATGATAGAAAGTCTACATCAGAATATGTGTTCATTTGCAATAATGGCACAATCAGCTAGATGAGTTTCAAGCAATCCATCATAGTAGATTCGATCATAGAGGCTGAGTATGTCGTTGCTTTGGATGCTGCGAAAGAAGGCTTCTGGATCAAGAAGTTCATCGTAGAACTTGGAGTTATGACATCAGATGCCGTATCACTTTACTGTGACAATAATAGAGCTATAGCACTTGCTAAGGAGCCGAGGTCTCGTTAGAAATCAAAACACATCGAGTGACGGTATCATATCATACATGACTACCTCGAAAAAAAATATTTTGCGGTACGAAGAGTAGACTCCGTAAATAATATGGCAGATCTGCTGATAATGCAGTTGAGCCAACCAAAAATGAAAGTCCATCTTAAAAAGATGAAACTTAGATTTATGGCCAATTGACTTTAGTCTAAGTGGGAGATTGTTAGATGTATGTCCTAGAAGCCAATATGGCTGACACATTATAATAAATCTAGGATATAATTTTGTACTTAATATATTGATATGATTAATAAAAGGGTAAGTTTACTTTTTATTTAAGTGTGATATGTCCTTGAATCATCCATAGAATTAATTTTCGATACATATTCTCAAGATGTTGAGAATTAGAGACACATATTTAATTCCTAAATACTTTCGATCATAGGATCATCATGAAGATGATGATTGATCTGAATAGACTGGTACATAGATCATTTCTTTTGAGATAGATGGATTTCTAGTCTACAGTGTAGAGACACTGGATGATAAGTGCGGATAGTTGTTAGAGAATAACTAATACTGAGTGTGATCGTACGAGAGGTCACTTGGATTTCAATTCATTCGTTAATGATTATCTCAATGTTGTAGTTGTGTGACTGATTCTTTGATCTGAGATGGCACTACTGCTTGCAGTGAGACCGCTAGAGTTTGATTGACACATAAACATGGATCTTAATGAGCCCTTATAGTGGATAGTGGTGACAGTTACTCCACTGTAGGAGTAAGATGCGCATCAAGATAGGATCTATCAATCTTGATAGAAAGGAGTAGTCCTATGAGATTTGAGAGGCTAAGTCTGAGAGTCTGTGGCCACAGCAGTATGATTGATGAAAAAAAATTTTCATAGAAATCACAATTGGATTTGAGCTAATCGAATCTATCATATGACTGATGTTGAGGTTTGACAATTTATCCATGACCTACCATCTAGTCTGGACTCACGATAGAAAAATTGAATCACACATTAACTATATCTAAAGGTTCATTTCAGTTCTATTGAGTTGCCCCTACATACTGTTAGGTGTCACTGGTGGATTGTGAGAGCTCACTCAGGTTGTTCTGGATCGACAATCCTTGATGAGTTAGAATAGAATTATTCTGATCCATTGAAAAGAGTTTCAATGATACTTTGATAGAGATCATTGTATATCTCACTATCAGATAGAATTGAACCTATGGGATCACACAACAAAAAGATTAGGTCTGAAATTAATAATTGAGGTTATAAAATGTCAATTGGGTTTAGAGAAACCCGATTGGATTCAAGGTAATCTTGCTAGCACATAATTGGACCAAATTTTCTCTTTACATTTAGATTTTTTATTTGATAAGATAATTCAAATTTAATTATTTGCTAATAACTTAAATGAATTAGATTCATTAGACTCCAATTGTTAGGTATTTAAGATTTTGGATCATATGAATTAAGGGTGCAAGTCCCTAATTAATTTTTTTGATAGTTATTCTTGGGTGCCACCTTGATTTGATCAAGTTGGATGTGTCCCATGATTAGAGAGCCTTTTGATTTCATATAAGGCATCCCTTGGGTGCACTTTGAGGTGTGTTTATATGGGTGCAAGGGCTCCAAGAGTTGGCACCTAAAAGGATTTCTAATATAAGTTGAATAACTTAAGTTATTAGAAAACCTAATACAAGTAAGACTTATATTATGAGATTGAATAGGATTCAATTCTTATGCCTATTTAAAGGGACCTCCTCTAAGATCCCTAGTGTATCCAACCAGCAACCCATGCCCACCTTTCGAGACTCCCCACGCCCTCTCTTCCTCTCTCCCTCTCTTCTCCCTTGGTGTCCCACATGCCCAACCCTTGTTGGGCGTCCCAAGTTCTTCCACGCCCAAGCTATTGGGCATCCCCTCCTTTGCTAGTTTCTGATGTTTGGTAGCAGTACAAAGCAAGAGAGAAAGGCAAGAGAAGAAGAGAAGAAGAAGATCAAGGAAAGAGATCAAGTGTTGATCGCGATCCAAACTTTGTTCAGATTCAACAGATTGAATTCTTTTAGAAAAAAAAAATTAACTTGAAAAGGACTGTTCCAGACTAATCTCGAGTGGATACCCATAGAGACTAGACACTTATACGGCTAGAAGAAAATCTCTTCTCTTTTAGATCCAGATTTGAAGAAAGGGATTATAAAATAGGTATGCGATTTGATCACAATTTAAATTTTAGCATATGTCAATTTCAGTACATGAACTAGATCTTTGTGGTTTTATATTTTTATGTATGCATGATTCAGATTAAAAATATTTTAATCTTATATTTTGCTGTAGTATTTAGAAAATAATATTTTGAAACACATATGCATGCCCCAAACTTTGAATTCCAATATCGATGTCTGACACCATCTCATTGTAGATTTTGAAATTATTTTCATATTCTTTATCTTTCATAAGAAATATTTTCTCTACTTTTTCTATCAAAATACTTAAGTATCTTTTAGGAGTGTTGGTGCAAAAATCTGCTTGCACCGGAGAAGCTGGAGTCGGGGAAGCCGCGGTCGCCGCCGGGACCTGCAAAGGAAGTCTAAACCGGAGGTGGGGTTGCTCCGGCAAGACCCTCCGACGCTCAAGTCAGTTCTCTGCCTCAACAAGAATGGAGTGCTCGAATAGAGAATTTAGCAGAGTTTTGAGATAAGAAATGAGCTTAGAGAATAACGTATCTGGATCCCTCTTTTTATAGGCGGAGGAGGTAACGGATTGATGGCGACGTCTGTAACCATCTGGTCGTGGGCCGCCCATAGTCAGGAAGAATTTATTGCGAAGGGTAGTGGAGCAGAATCGTGGCTATCACCGCAGCTTGCCACGTGGAATCAGTTGCGAGGAGTGGAGCAGCGTCCGTTGTTGTGACTTGCCAGCGGATGGGAGAATCGCCCAGTATCCGTCGCAGGAGGTGGAGCAGGTTAGTGGCCGTTATTGTGGCCTGCCAGGGGGTAGTGGAGCTGTGCGGAATCCGTCACAAGAAGTGGAGCAGAGCTGTGATGGTTACTGCAGCCTGTCAGGGAATGATGGAGCTGCACGGAATCCACCATAGGAAGTGGAGCAAGATTGTGGCCGTTATGGTGGCCTGCCAGGGGGTGCAGATCCATCGGCTGAAGTTCGACAGCGGTCGGAGTCCGGCCCCCGTAGGAGTCCGGGCATGGTCTTCCTGTAATTAAAGTTAAAGGCGAAGTCCGACTCCCGTAGGAGTCCGGACGGGGCTTACCAGCAGTCGTTGTTGAGGATGGAGCCCGGCTCCCGTAGGAGTCCGGGCGGAGTCTGCTTGCGGCTACAGTTGTTGGCGTCGAGGATGAAGCCCGGCTCCCATAAGAGTACGGGCGAAGTCTCCCTGCAATTAAAGTCAAAGGCGAAGTCCGGCTCCCGTAGGAGTCCGGACGAGACTTACCAGCGGTCGACGCTGAGGACGGAGCCCGACTCCCGTAGGAGTCCGGGCGGAGCTGTCCTGTTGTCGATGTCGGCGGCGGAGCCCGGCTCCCGTAGGAGTCCGGGCGGAGCTGTCCTGCTCGTAACCGTTGGAGTTGTCGGTGACGGAGCCCGGCTCCCGTAGGAGTCCGGGTGGAGCTGTCCTGTAGTCGATGTCGGCGGCGGAGCCCGGCTCTCGTGGGAGTCCGGGCAGAGCTATCCTGCTCGTAACTGTTGGAGTTGTCGGTGACGGAGCCCGGCTCCCGTAGGAGTCCGGGCGGAGCTGTCCTGTAGTCGATGTCGGCGGTGGAGCCCGGCTCCCATAGGAGTCTGGGCGGAGCTGTCCTGTTGTCGATGTCGGCGGTGGAGCCCGGCTCCCGTAGGAGTCCGGGCGGAGCTGTCCTGCTCGTAACCGTTGGAGTTGTCGGTGACGGAGCCCGGCTCCTGTAGGAGTCCGGGCGGAGCTGTCCTGTAGTCGATGTCGACGGTGGAGTCCGGCTCCCGTAGGAGTCCGGGCGGAGCCATGCTGTTGTCGATGTCGGCGGTGGAGCCCGGCTCCCGTAGGAGTCCGGGCGGAGCTGTCCTGCTCGTAACCGTTGGAGTTGTCGGTGACGGAGCCCGGCTCCCGTAGGAGTCCGGGCAGAGCTGTCCTGCTGTCGATGTCGGCGGCGGAGCCCAGCTCCCGTAGGAGTCCGGGCGGAGCTGTCCTGCTCGTAACCGTTGGAGTAGTCGGTGACGGAGCCCGGCTCCCGTAGGAGTCCGGGCGGAGCTGTCCTGTAGTCGATGTCGGCGGCAGAGCCCGGCTCCCGTGGGAGTCCGGGCGGAGCTGTCCTGCTCGTAACCGTTGGAGTTGTCGGTGACGGAGCCCGGCTCCCGTAGGAGTCCGGGCGGAGCTGTCCTATAGTCGATGTCGGCGGTGGAGCCCGGCTCCCGTGGTAGTCCGGGCGGAGCTGTCCTGCTCGTAACTGTTGGAGTTGTCGGTGATGGAGCCCGGCTCCTGTAGGAGTCCGGGCGGAGCTGTCCTGTAGTCGATGTCGGTGGCGGAGCCCGGCTCCCGTAGGAGTCTGGGCGGAGCCGTCCTGTTGTCGATGTCGACGGCGGAGCCTGGCTCCCGTAGGAGTCCGGGCGGAGCTATCCTGCTCGTAACCGTTGGAGTTGTCGGTGATGGAGCCCGGCTCCCGTAGGAGTCCGGGCGGAGCTGTCCTGTAGTCGATGTCGGCGGCGGAGCCCGTCTCCCGTAGGAGTCCGGGCGGAGCCGTCCTGTTGTCGATGTCGGTGGCAGAGCCCGGCTCCCGTAGGAGTCCGGGCGGAGCTGTCCTGCTCGTAACCGTTGGAGTTGTCGGTGACGGAGCCCGGCTCCCATAGGAGTCCAGGCGGAGCTGTCCTGTAGTCGATTCCGTTGAGGGTTTTGGCTGTGGGCATTTTATACCCAACACCAGTCCCCCTACTTTCGAGTTTGGATTTCAAACGAAGGAAGTACAGAGAGAGATGGGCACAGCCGGAACCGTCCCTTCGAATCCTGCGCACTGCCGCCTCCAGATATTTTGGCATTAAATGAGCGCGTGCCGGAGTCTTTTCGAATTGGAGCGGTACGAGGGGATGCTTCAAAAATCCCACAGGTACTCTGGCCTAGGTACGGTGCAATTATGATCTTGCCAACCGTCAGCCGCTTTTAGCCGTCTGCCAGGGGGAGTGGGACACGCGTTGGATGCGGACTGGCCTGGGGGATTCGCGATCATTATGGCATCGGATCCCAGGGTCTATTTAAACCCGTCCTCCCTCCTTTAGGCGTCCTACTCTATTCCTGAGTTTTCGCTTGTGTCTGTCTTCTCTTCGAGAGCCCTGCTTTAGTGAGCGTCTTCTCGAGCCGTAGGTGCCTCCTATTTCTCGTCCCCCAGGTCCCTCAGAGTAATATAGGTTAGTGCCAACCTTCCTCTCACCGCCTAGGGGCTTCTCCTCTCACCATTACTTTTGTGCCTCCCTCCGAGTTAGCCTTCGGCCTCTCGTTCCCCTTTCGGTCCATCTTTTTAGGGTCCTTTAGATCCTCCCTTCGAAACTACTCAAAATATCCTCTGGCTCTTCTGCTCCCGGCAGTTCTGAGAGTTCTTCTACTTCAAACCCCCAGGTCCATGTCTCTGCGGACGAACCCGCGTCCGGGGCTGGGCCTCGCCCGATTTTCGCACCGGGCGTTATTCCATGTTAGACAACTTCGGAGGAACTCCTTCTGATAAGGGTTCGGTATGGGGTTCCTCCGGAGTACGATCTGGAGCTACCTGGCCCCTCTGATCGGGCTAGCACTCCTCCTCCCGGTCGCTTCTGTTTGTATCAGGAAGCGTTCCTTGCCGGACTCCGGCTTTCGCTTCCTGCCTTTGTCGCTGCCTTCTTTCACTTCTTGGACATCTCTCTCGCTTCCGTGGCCCCGAACTCTTTTAGGTTTCTGATAGGGTTTCTCTCCCTCTGCCACATAGTCGAGGTTCAGCCGTCGCTCTCCTTGTTTAGGCATTTTTATACCTTCAAACGCCATCCTTCGGCGAAGGACTGATGGTACTTCTCCTCCCAGTTCGGTAAGAAGGGGTTGCTGAAGGGCGCCCCTTCTTCGATTCACAATTGAAAGGGAAAATACCTCTTCGTCCACTGCCCGACCTTGGAACTGGGCCTGCCCCCTTGGGGTTCTTTGAGGGATTCCGTCCGTCGGGCTCTCAGCCTGGGGGAGGACGACCTCCAGGCCGCCCAGAAGCTTCTAACTTATCCCGCTCCTTCCCTTCCTAATCTTCTGAGGGAGCAGCTTCTTTTCAACATCGGCCTGAGCCCTCAGGATCCAGCGAGTATTCATCTTATCTTTTTTTTTCTTGCCTTCCTCTTCTTCTTCTCTTTACCTCTTTTTCCTTCCCACTCTCTTCTTTTTCTTTCTTTCTTTTTTTTTTCTTTTTTTTTTTTTTTTTTGACTCTTGATTGATCGGTGTTGCTTCTTTTTTCCTTTTTTCTTTTCTCATCATCATTTTTTTTTTTTTTTTAGCAATGGACGCCGAAGCAACGCGGATGCTCGCCAGGGGCATGAGAGCTCAGAAGAGAAAGGGCGCGGCGACCTCCGGATCGGCAAAGAGGGCCAAGGCGGAGGAGACGAGCTTGGCTGTGCCCGTCCAGGCGGCCCCGACCATCGACATTCCTTCAGATGCTGAGCCAGTGGCTCCCCGAGCTTCCTCGAGGAGCCCGCCGACTGGGGCCCCCGCTCCGGGGGTTCGCCCCACGGAGGCGCCCGCCGTAGGGAGGAGGAGGAAATCGGTGGCTCGCAGGGCGAGTAGCCACTGAGCTACTGCAGACGAGTCTGTCTGCTCCGAGGAGGGATCGGAGAACCCCTTCAACGATAGGGACTTGATCAGGCGGCTGCTCGACGGCTGCATCCTGTCCGACGTCGTGGAGAGGATCGACCGCGCCGATCCTGAGCAGCGGGCTTGGGACTCTTTAGGGTCCTTCCTCGAGGTAAGCGGATACTTATTTACACGGTCACTCGACCTTTGTCGTAATTCTCTATCCGTCCTTGCAGATTGGGCACCAGCTCTTCGCCTATGTCGAGGCGACGAGCCGCATGAGGAGGGACCTCCTTCAGGCGGAGGAACGCTGCCAAGCTGAGGTTGCTCGCCTCCAAGCGAAGACGGCCGAAGTAGTCGTCCTCCAGGAGGCCCTGGAAAGAGAGGCAAGCTCGGGAAGAGGAGAGATGGATCTTGGAGGAGTCGGCGAGGAAGGCGAAGGCCGAGGTCGCCCATTTGGTCGAGCAAACTCCGATCCTGGTCTCGGAGGCCAGGGCCCTTGCTGTGGAGGAATTCAAGGCCTTCGCGGAGATGAGGGACCTGAATGTCCAGTTCGGCCAGGAGGCGTTCACCAAGGGGTTCGAGCTCTGCCAAGAGAAGGTGGCCAGCAAATACCCCGAACTCGATCTCGGCTTTCTTGAGGAGTCTGAAGATGAGGCCGGCCCCTCATCCGCCGCCACCGTGGTCGCACCCCCCGCGTCTAGTTCTCCACCTCCTGCCCCTGAGGTCTGAGACCTCTGATCTTGTACCCTTATTTTGTCGCCATATTTCCTTTCTGTTTGTCTTCAAAATTATTTAATCAATAAAGTCGAATTTCTTGTTGTGGATGGCTTCTCCTTCCCCCTCCTCCTTCTTTCTGCTTTTCTTCTTGTAATGAGTCGATCTTTGATGCTTGCATCTTTCGATGGCAGTGCCCTGCTGAAGCACTCCCCTTGCCCCTGGGGGTCCCACTGAAATCGACAATCCAGCGGTTGAAAAAGGAGGTCCTTCACCTGACGAAGAAGTTAAAGAAGACAGAAGGCGAGCTCCGCAAATCAAGAGAAGGCCATTCTGAAGCCGCCGCTGAGGCCGCCCACTTTCGGAGTCTCCATGTGAAGGCGATCATGGATTACAGCCGGAGGAAGGCGAACTTCACGAAGGAGCTCGAGGAATGCAAGAAGAGCACCAGCGATCGAATTTGGGCTCAAGAAGCCAGGATCAGTGCCCTTAAGGTGGAACTGTCAGCTGCGAAGAGGAAGATCGGCCAGCTGGAAGGAAACTCATCCTGACTCTTGGCCCGGGTCGATGATGGACAGAAGTGGTCGCAGAAGGTCTCCGATCTTCAAAAGCAGCTCCAAGATGCCGAGATGAGCCACGACGTGCAGCGGGCCAGCTGGCACCGGCAAATGGAAGAGTATAAAGGGAGATTCCGGATGGCGGCTGACGAGGTCATCCGTCTCCAGAGGCAGCTGGCTAATAGGGCGCAACTTACTTCCGCCCAAGATTCCGAAGAGCTCCAAGCCCTGAGAGGCACTGTTGAAGGGATTTCTGTCTCCCTCGGGGAGAAGACAGCCGAGCTGCAGCAAGTGAAGATCCAACTGGCACTTGAGCGGCAGGCCATCGCAGACGCGGAGGCAGAGTCCAAAGTTTTGCGGAAGTGGCATCGAGAAGCAGAGGCTGAGAGCCAGCAACTTCGTCGGGCGCTCCAGGACGCGCTGCGGAAGAGGGAAGAACTAGAAGAAGCAATAGAGAACCTGAGGCAGTCCTGGTTGAGGGATGGAGTAGATAACCCTAGGTCAGAGGGAGCAGGGCCTCCTTAGAGCTCTTTTGTCTTTATGTCTTATCATGTAGTTACTTTCTTTTTGTCGTTTTGTCCTTCTTTTCTTGGCCGTCCCGGCCTTGTAGTGTGTATATCAAAAATGGAAAGAAGAGCGTTTTGTGTTACCTCATCCACGCATCGCACTGATATTGTTGTCTGCTGAACCTTTCTTGTCGTTTGACTTGTTTGATGTAGACGTCGTCGGGGGGTGGGGGCTTTTTCTCTTCATCCGATCTTGTTAGGCGGCCGGGTTTCGCCACCATTAACCCCCACTGCAGAAGTCGTGGATGGAGCCCGGCTCCCATAGGAGTCTGGGCGAAGTCTTCCTTGTAGGTGGAACCCGGCTCCCATAGGAGTTCGGGTGGAGTCTTCCTTGTAGGCGGAACCCGGCTTCCGTAGGAGTCCGGGTGAAGTCTTCCTTGTAGGCGGAACCCGGCTCCCGTAGGAGTCCGGGTGGAGTCTTCCTTGTAGGCGGAACCCAGCTCCCATAGGAGTCCGGGTGAAGTCTTCCTTGTAGGCGAAGCCCGGCTCCCGTAGGAGTCCGGGTGAAGTCTTCTTTGTAGGTGGAACCCGACTCTCGTAGGAGTCCGGGTGAAGTCTTCCTTGTAGGCGGAGCCCGGCTCCCGTAGGAGTCCGGGTGAAGTCTTCCTTGTAGGTGGAATCCGGCTCCCGTAGGAGTCCGGGTGAAGTCTTCCTTGTAGGCGGAACCCGGCTCCCGTAGGAGTCCGGGTGAAGTCTTCCTTGTAGGCGGAACCCGGCTCCCGTAGGAGTCCGGGTGAAGTCTTCTTTGTAGGCGGAACCCGGCTCCCATAGGAGTCCGGGTGAAGTCTTCCCTGGCGTTGGGACCCGGCTCCCGTAGGAGTCCGGGTGAAGTCTTCCTTGGCGTTGGGACCCGGCTCCCGTAGGAGTCCGGGCCTTCCATTTTGCTCGAGCCGGCGTGAGGTTCTCCTCTCGTTACCAGCCTGGCTTGTGGGGGCGCGTTAGGGCGCTGTAAGGCCTCTCCCCCATCCGGTCTAAAAGAACCGGGCCTTCGACTTTGCTCATGTCAGGACGAGGCTCTCCTCCTGTTCCTGACATGGCTGTGGGGGCACATTAGGGCGTTGTAAGGCCTCTCCCCCCATCCGGTCTAAAAGAACCGGGCCTTTGACTTTGCTCAAGTTAGGGCGAGGTTTTCCTCCTGTCCCTAACAGGGCTGTGGGGGCACATTAGGGCATTGTAAGGCCTCTCTCCCCATCCGATCTAAAAGAATCGGGCCTTTGACTTTGCTCAAGTTAGGGCGAGGTTCTCCTCCTGTCCCTAACAGGGCTGTGGGGGCACATTAGGGCATTGTAAGGCCTCTCCCCCCATCCGGTCTAAAAGAACCGGGCCTTTGACTTTGCTCAAGATAGGGCGAGGTTCTCCTCCTGTCCCTAATAGGGCTGTGGGGGCACATTAGGGCGTTGTAAGGCCTCTCCCCCCATCCAGTCTAAAAGAACCGGGCCTTTGACTTCGCTCATGTCAGGACGAGGTTCTCCTCCTGTTCCTGACATGGCTGTGGTTTTTGAAGGGGTCGTATCCAGTCGTAACAAATCCATGCCAGGTGGGAAGAGCACGTTAGGTAGAAAGAAAATTAGATTCAAGGCAAAATCGTAAGTGATACATTTACAGTTTTCCCGCTCCTCCTTGAGGCCCTCCGGTGATGGAGTCGATGGTCCCGATGGGAGGCCGGTCCCCGGGTTGCTCCTCCCTTTTCTGCGGTTCAGGCTGTGGGAGGGCTCTTGGCCGGTCTCCTCTACCCTCAGGCCTGCGGCGGATGAATCTGTCGAGTCGACCTCGCCGAATGAGCTCCTCGATCTCGTCCTGGAGCTGGATGCATTCTTCGGTGTCGTGGCCGTGGTCGCGGTGATAGAGGCAGAACTTGTTGGGGTTGCGCTTCCTGGGATGTGTGCGCATCCTCTCCGGCCTAGGGAGCTGCTCCCTGACCTCCATTAATACCTGGGCCTTCGAGGCGTTGAGGGGGGCGTAGTTGCAAAATCTCCCTGGTGGGGAGCCCCGCCGAACCCCACGGTCCGGGCTTCTCTGCCTGCGTGCCCGGGGTGGAGTATGGGCGTGCTTATGTCCAGGAGGGGATCGGGAATGCGGTCGGGCTTCCTTTGGCCTTTTCTCAGCTGCGGGCTTACTCGAATCTCCCGCTTGACGCTCCCTTGCTGTCTCTTCGTCTTTCATTTTGAAGGCTTCTTCCGCTCGGGCGTATCCTTCAGCCCGAGCCAGTAAATCGGCAAAATCCCTGGGGTACTTCTTCTCCATGGAGTACAAAAGATCATTCTTCTGAAGGCCACCTTTCAGGGCAGCCATGGCAACTGATTGGTCCAAGTTCCGGACCTCCAACGCCACGATGTTAAAGCGGTTGATGTAGGCCCGTATGGACTCCCCTTCCCTCTACTTGATGTTGATGAGGGACTCCGAACCCTTCCGGGGATGCCGGCTGCTGACAAAATGGGCCACAAATTGGTGGCTCATTTGATCGAAGGAAAAGATGGTACCTGGCTTCAAAGCCGAGTACCAGTTCCTCGCTGCTCCCTTCAAAGTAGATGGGAAAGCCCGGCATAAGATGGCGTCAGGAGCGTCGTGAAGCAACATCATCGTTCGGAAGGCCTCTAGATGATCAACCGGGACTGAAGTCCCGTCGTAGCTTTCGAACTAAGGAAGCTTGAAGTTTGGCGGGATCGGTTCCTGTATAATTATTTGGGAGAAGGGAGGGTCAGTGCAAATATCCTCACCATAAGCGGGGGGCGCGTGGCGGAGTTCTTTAATCCGCCGGTTCATCTCCTGGAGCCTTCAGTCCAGGAAATCCTCTTGACTTCGAGTCTTGAGGGTCCTTTGGCAGAACGGGGGCAGGGATCTTCCAGGGGTGGAGTCGTGGTCCGATTGAGGGCTCTCTACCCTCGGATTTGTTTTTCTGGGAAGGACGGGGCGGCTGGCCCAGGTGGCCCGCCCCACCATCGGGTTCTGGCATTCTGGCGATGCCCTTTCCGGGTGCGCTGACGCCTACGGTTACTGCTGCTGCATTGCTTGCACAGCTTCGATGAGGCCTCTGACCTGCTGTGCCAGCAAGTCAAATTGCTCTGCGCCAACCGCCGCCGCTGGAGGGGGAGGAGGAGGCTGAGAAACAGGAGGGGAGGTCGGAGCCTGAGATCTGACCGCGGAGGTCGTGCACCGTCGGGTGGACGCCTTGCGCGGAGGCATCGAGTGTCGATCTCGCGGGGGAAGATTAGGAGTGGGTGACGGAGAGACGGTCGGAGGAGGCTCCGTTGAACACTCCTTTAAGAACAAGGGTGTTGTGAAGACACACGCCCTTCCTCTAGCGCCAATCCTGTTGGTGCAAAAATTTGCTTGCACCGGAGAAGCTGGAGTCGGGGAAGCCGCGGTCGCCGCCGGGACCTGCAAAGGAAGTCTAAACTGGAGGTGGGGTTGCTCCGGCAAGATCCTCCGACGCTCAAGTCAGTTCTCTGCCTCAACAAGAATGGTGTGCTCGAACGGAGAATTTAGCAGAGTTTTGAGATAAGAAATGAGCTTAGAGAATAACGTATTTGGATCCCCCTTTTTATAGGCGGAGGAGGTAATGGATTGATGGCGACGTCTGTAACCATCTGGTCGTGGGCCGCCCATAGTCAGGGAGAATTTATTGCGAAGGATAGTGGAGCAGAATCGTGGCTATCACCGCAGCTCACCACGTGGAATCAATTGCGAGGAGTGGAGCAGCGTCCATTGTCGTGACTTGCCAGCGGATGGGAGAATCGCCCGGTATCCGTCGCAGGAGGTGGAGCAGGTTCGTGGCCGTTATTGTGGCCTGCCAGGGGGTAGTGGAGCTGTGCGGAATCCGCCACAGGAAGTGGAGCAGAGCTGCGATGGTTACTGCGGCCTGTCAGGGAATGATGGAGCTGCGCGGAATCTGCCACAGGAAGTGGAGCAGGATCGTGGCCGTTATGGTGGCCTGCCAGGGGGTGCAGATCCATCGACTGAAGTTCGACAGCAGTCGGAGTCTGGCCCCCATAGGAGTCCGGGCGTGATCTTCCTGTAATTAAAGTAAAAGGCGAAGTCCGGCTCCCGTAGGAGTCCGGACGGGGCTTACCAGCAGTCGTTGTTGAGGACGGAGCCCGGCTCCCGTAGGAGTCCGGGCGGAGTCTGCTTGCGGCTGCAGTTGTTGGCGTCGAGGATGAAGCCCGGCTCCCATAAGAGTACGGGCGAAGTCTCCCTGCAATTAAAGTCAAAGGCGAAGTCCGGCTCCCGTAGGAGTCCGGACGAGACTTACCAGCGGTCAACGCTGAGGACGGAGCTCGGCTCCCGTAGGAGTCCGGGCGGAGCTGTCCTGCTCGTAACTGTTGGAGTTGTCGGTGACGGAGCCCGGCTCCCGTAGGAGTCCGGGCGGAGCTGTCCTGTAGTCGATGTCGGCGGTGGAGCCCGACTCCCGTGGGAGTCCGGGCGGAGCTGTCCTGCTCGTAACTGTTGGAGTTGTCGGTGACGGAGCCCGGCTCCCGTAGGAGTCCGGGTGGAGCTGTCCTGTAGTCGATGTCGGCGGTGGAGCCCGGCTCCCGTAGGAGTCCGGGCGGAGCCGTCCTGTTGTCGATGTCGGTGGTGGAGCCCAGCTCCCGTAGGAGTCCGGGCGGAGCTGTCCTGCTCGTAACCATTGGAGTTGTCGGTGATGGAGCCCGACTCCCGTAGGAGTCCAGGCGGAGCTGTCTTGTAGTCGATGTCGGCGGTGGAGTCCGGCTCCTGTAGGAGTCCGGGCGGAGCCGTCCTGTTGTCGATGTCGGCGGTGGAGCCCGGCTCCCGTAGGAGTCCGGGCGGAGCTGTCCTGCTCGTAACCGTTGGAGTTGTCGGTGACGGAGCCCGGCTCCCGTAGGAGTCCGGGCGGAGCTGTCCTGTTGTCGATGTCGGCGGCGGAGCCCGGCTCCCGTAGGAGTCCGGGCAGAGCTGTCCTGCTCGTAACCGTTGGAGTTGTCGGTGACGGAGCCCGGCTCCCGTAGGAGTCCGGGCGGAGCTGTCCTGTAGTCGATGTCGGCAGTGGAGCCCGACTCCCGTGGGAGTTCGGGCGGAGCTGTCCTGCTCGTAACCGTTGGAGTTGTCGGTGACGGAGCCCGGCTCCCGTAGGAGTCCGGGCGGAGCTGTCCTGTAGTCGATGTCGGCAGCGGAGCCCGGCTCCCATGGGAGTCCGGGCGGAGCTGTCCTGCTCGTAACTGTTGGAGTTGTCGGTGACGGAGCCCGGCTCCCGTAGGAGTCCGGGCGGAGCTGTCATGTAGTCGATGTCGGCGGCGGAGCCCGGCTCCCGTAGGAGTCCGGGCGGAGTCGTCCTGTTGTCGATGTCGGCGGCGGAGCCCGGCTCCCGTAGGAGTCCGGGCGGAGCTGTCCTGCTCGTAACCGTTGGAGTTGTCGGTGATGGAGCCCGGCTCCCGTAGGAGTCCGGGCGGAGCTGTCCTGTAGTCGATGTCGGCGGCGGAGCCCGGCTCCCGTAGGAGTCCGGGCAGAGCCATCCTGTTGTCGATGTCGACGGCGGAGCCCGGCTCCCGTAGGAGTCCGGGCGGAGCTGTCCTGCTCGTAACCGTTGGAGTTGTCGGTGACGGAGCCCGGCTCCCGTAGGAGTCCGAGCGGAGCTGTCCTGTAGTCGATTCCGCTGAGAGTTTTGGCTGTGGGCATTTTATCCCCAACAAGGAGGATAAAAAATTCTACTCGATC
>NC_026000.2:43139922-43176913 GCF_000442705.2 Elaeis guineensis
TATAACTATAAAAACTTTACTCAAATGAAGAACCCCTTTTCGGATTTTTTCAAAGTGGATGAACGCTTGAACGAATGCTTGAGAAGAGGTTGATTGTTGATTGAATATCTCTTGAAAGCTTTGAAAGATCTCTAGATCAAGTTTGAACAATAGGCTTGAAAGATCCTCTTGAATGCTCTTGCTTTTCTCTTTCACAATCTCTCTTGTATATTGTGGATCCTCTCTCTTTTTCTTTTTGGATATTTCGTTGATCTCAGACTTTTTCGTACAGATTTCGGATCCTCTCTTCTATTTTTCTCATATTTGATTTCACGTTTGATCTGCTATTTAATCTACAATTTCTTTCACCATTTAAAGCATTTTATGACATTAGAAGTAAGAGAAAATAATTTAGACAGATAAAGAGCCGTTAGAGCAATTTTAGGAAGCATAAAAGGCAATTAAAACGGGCAAAAAAATAGTCGTTGCTGACATTTTTCGTCGCAGGGGTCGACTCATGAGTCGACTCATGCTTCAGGGGTCGACTCATGAGTCGACCTCTGTTGCAAAAACCAGAGAATGCGTTTCTGAAAATTCTTGGCTCAAATCAACAGGGGTCGACTCATGAGTCGACTCATGCCTTGTGGGTCGACTCATGAGTCGACTCACAGGTCGTGCCAAGCCAGAAAACTAGCGTGCCAAGGAGAATTTTTGTGTGCCAATCAGCTCACAGTGCCATGAGTTGACTCATGAGTCGACTCATGCACTTCAAACCTTCATAAATTCAAAAATATAAGTCCAAACACAATGAAATCTTCACCAATAGATTTTAAATCATTTGTTCTACCAAATGGTACTATCAAATCAGGATTTTAGTAAAATTATGATTTTGCCCTTGAAGAGCATAAGGACTTTTTCATTTTAAAATTATTTGTATCCCTTCAATCTGCTTTGTAATCATCAAAATCAATCTAGGAGCAACAATCTCCTCCTTTTTGATGATGACAAAATACTTGAACAAAAGCATTTATGTGAATGCATTAATTTCAAAAGAATGCACTATAGGTGTATATGCTTGAAAAGAGTATGATTCTTTTGGCATGTGATATAAATGGTCATATACAAAAATAGTTTGTCCATTTTCATAAACATTTGAAAAGAGTATTAGATCATTTTGAGTTTAAGATATATCAGAGCAAGAGAGAAAAATAAATTTTTCAATATATCAGAGCAAGAAAAAATAATTTTTACAATGTTATCTGAAAAGATTTTACAATGTATCAGAGTAAATGTTATAATATAACAGAGAAAATTTCACACTGTATCAGAGCAAATTTTATAATGTATCAGAGAAAATTTCACACTGTATCAGAGCAAATTTTGTAATGTATCAGAGAAAGTTAAAAGAAATTTTAGGGAGTATCAGAGTAAGTTAAATTTCTTAAGATGTATCAAAGTAAATTTCAAAAGATGTATCAGAGCAAGTCTGAATTTTGAAATATATCAGAGCATATTTAAATTTTTAAAGTAAATCAGAGCATATGTAAAGAAGTAATTTAAAAGTTACATAATTGCATTGTACTTAGCATTGTACTTTTGGTATTGTTCTTTAAATTCTTCAATTAATTTCTCATAATTTATAATTTTGCTTTTGATGGGTTGCTTTTTGTTTAATTTCTCAATAATTGAATTGCTTTTTGTTTAATTTCTGTTTGATGCCAAATTTCTCATAATTTGTAATTTTGCTTTTGGGGTTTTGCCTTTGATGAGTTGCTTTTTGTTTAATTTCTCCCCCTTTTTCTTGCTTTTTGTTTAATTTCTCCCCCTTTTTCTTTCATAATTTAGGGTTTTGCTTTTAATGAGTTGCTTTTTGTTTAATTTCTCCTCTTTTTCTTTCATAATTTAGGGTTTTGCTTTTAATGAGTTGCTTGCTTTTTGTTTAATTGTTTACTTTCTCCCCCTTTTTGACATCATCAGACATGGTTAACTTTTTCTTTTTCACAAATATTCTTTAATTTCTCCCCTTTTAGAGTATATCACAGATGTTTGCTCCCCCTTAATATAGCAATTATCAACAGCAAACAATAACAAAGAGAAGATAATATTTCAACAAGGAGAATATATATAACCAAAATATGATCAATATCATTACAAAAGGTAGAAATATAGGTAAAAGATGATTCCATTAATATCATAATTGTTTCAATACATAGTTCTTAAAATAAAATTCAATCAGCTAATTGTCAATACATGGCCCCAAGGTATAGATCCTAGAACAAGATACTAACACCTAGGATCTAGTAAAGATCAAGATAAGTCAATGATCGGAGTCATCAGAGATAGGGTGAGGAGATGATGGATCAGAAGTGCATCCTCTACCCCGTCTGCCTCTGCCACGAGCAGGAGAGCGAGATGAACTGGGTGGCTGAGAACGCTGAGATGCTAAGGACTGAACAGAAAGGGTGAGTCTGATAGAATCAAGTACGTTCAGTGCTCTTGAAACAGATTAAAGTAGAGCAGTGAACTGAGTGGTAGCATGCTCACTCGATCCTCGGATTTCTTTCCTCAGCAATTCATATCCACCTTCTAGTGCTCCTCTGAGCCTGCCAGCCTCTGCAGTGAGGTCTGTGACCTCAATAGTAGACTCCTGTGGCTGGGGATGGGCCAAAGCAAGGACTTGCCCCTGCAAGTCAAGAACTCTGCCAGTCAATCTCCAGACTGTGTCTTCAAGTTGCTATATCCTGATGGACTGATCTGAAATCATCTGAAATACAGTGGAGATGTGGGGAGTAATGGTCTGATCAGAAGAGGTAGCTCCAGGTGCAAAAGAAGTACTACTCCACTGGCTAGACAGCAAAGAAGCCACACGCTGAGATATATGCTCGATCTGATCGTCAGCCAGTCTGAACTCTGAATGAGGTGCTCTGCTCTCTGGCTGATACACTGGTGTGGGCATCCTAGTAAACTCTGAAGGGCCAGCCTCAGTATCAGGAATGAACTGGGTATCTGGTGAAGCTGCCCTGAAGTCATGTACAGGAGAAGATGGACCTTCTTCTTCTACTCTGCCTTCAGTTCTGTCTTCAGCTCTTATTTCAGCTCTATCCTCAGCTCTTTCTTCAGAGCCCTTGATCCAACCACCATCAGTCTTTGTAATTCCCATTCGGTGCAGGCTGTGTTGGTTGAAAGTGTCCACATGTGAGAGCTTGGTAGGTGCCTCCCCCTCACAGCTAACTCCAAACCTCCTAAATACTCTAGTAAGGGCCATACCATAAGGCAAGTGTGCCTTGGATCTGTTCAAAGTTTCTCTCATGGCCTCTATCATAAGTGCAGGGAGGTTCAGGGGGGTCTGAGTGATGACATGAAACATGACACATACATCTCTGCTGGAAAGTAAGTCATGTCTACCACTCCTAGGAAAGAAGAGCTTTGAAACTATCTGATGCAGCACCCTCATCTCAATGGACAAAATCTTTGCTTCTAACTTGTTTAAACTTCCTGAATAAGTTTCTCCTAAGATAATTCTGATCCCCTCTTCTTTAATTGGGAGTTCCATATATGAGTATCCTTCACTAGGCAACTGAAGTATTTCTCCCAATATCCTAGAATCCAAGCAGATATCAATTCTCTTTACAGTTGAAGTCACTGACCCGTTTCCATAATGTAGATTCTGGTAGAATTCTCTAACTAGGTCAACATAGGTGACTTCCTTAAGAGAGCAATAGAGTTCCCATCCTTGGTTTTTAATTTTGGTAGCAAAAGTAAAACCTTCTTTCTGAAAGAACCGAAAATCTATATTTTTTCCGATTTCTACTTTTCTATCAGAAAGAGGATTCACACTGGGGCTTATGGAGGATTGAGAGGGACCTTGAGTAGGTACTGAAACTGGAGTGGGAGCAGTTGAAGACTGAGCATGCCTTTTCTTTCGGACAATTTCTTCAGGCTCACGGATTGATTTCCTTCTTTGGGGAAGCTTCATCTTTGGAGCCATATCCACTAAAGTAGCAGACAAGAAGACTTGAATTGAGTGGAGGAGGGATCACAAGAGAGTGACGAAGGATTTTGGTGGAGAAAAGAAGTGGATTTTGAAAGTTCGGTAAAGTGCTAGGGCACGTTCCAACCGCGCCAAGCAAAGCGAGAAAGCACAGAAAATCCTTTTGAAGGAGACGATTTTTGGTGGAGAGGAGGGAGAATTGCCTCGAAATTAATCCTTGGATTTGGAGCAAGAAGAGTTGGAGAAGACGGCTTTTGGAAGAAGAACGATGGGAAGATGAGTCGTCTCACAAACAGTAACCCTTATAAAAACAATGAACCCGTTGAAAGTTGGTGGGATTTACAAGTTTGCCATTGAGTCGACTCATGGGGGTCGACTCATGAAGTTCAGAAAATCAGGAAAAATGTGAATAAATTTCAGAAAAATTTGAAATTTTGAGTGAAGAAATTTTGCTCAATGATAAGTTCTTAGAATGATAAATTTGAGCTTTTGGGACCAGGATAGATGTTAAAAATTGAGCTTTAATCAATTCTTTGGAAATTGAAAATTTTCGGCAAATGGATCTAGAATTCCTAGATTTCTCTTAATTTCACAAAATCTATCCTCACTAAGGGCCTTTGTAAAGATATCAGCTAATTGATTCTCAGTGCAAACATATTCAAGAATTATATTTTTGTTTTGAACATGTTCTCTTATGAAATGATGTCTTATTTCAATATGTTTGGATCTTGAGTGTTGAATTGGATTTTTAGATAGATTTATGGCACTTGTGTTGTCATATCTTATTGGTGTTTCATTAAGTTTGATTCCAAAGTCTTCGAGTTATTGCTTAATCCACAAGATTTGAGCACAACAACTTCCGACTGCAATGTATTCGGCCTCAGCCGTAGACAGTGCCACCGAATTTTGTTTCTTGCTAAACCATGAGATTAGGTTAACTCCAAGAAATTGACAAGTTCCACTTGTGCTTTTTCTATCTAATTTACATCCAGCAAAATCAGCATCTGAATATCCTAATAAATTAATTTGTGAGTCCTTAGAGTACCATAACCCTAGAGTTTGAGTACCATTTAAGTATCTAAGGATTCTTTTAACAGCATTCAAATGAGATTCTTTAGGATTAGATTGATATCCAGCACATAAGCAAACACTAAACATTATATCAGGCCTACTTGCAGTTAAATATAATAATGAGCCAATCATACCTCTATAGTATTTTAAGTCTACACTTTTACCTTCATCATCCTTGTCAAGCTTACATGAGGGACTTATTGGTGTGCCAATTGGTTTGCAGTTCTCCATTCCAAATCTTTTGAGTAGTTCCTTGGTGTACTTACTTTGGGTGATGGAGATTCCCTCTTTTGATTGTTTGATTTGGAGTCCGAGGAAGAAGGTGAGTTCTCCCATCATGCTCATCTCGAACTCCCCCTGCATAAGCTTAGCGAAGTCTCGACAAAGGGATTCATTAGTAGACCCAAAAATTATGTCATCAACATAAATTTGTATAATTAGCATATCATTTTGATTTCTTTTAATAAATAGGATTGTATCTACATTGCCTCTTAAAAAACCATTATTTAGTAGAAATTTGCTTAGCCTTTCATACCATGCTCTAGGTGCTTGTTTTAATCCATATAAAGCTTTATTTAATCTAAAGACATGATTAGGAAAAGCATGATTTTCAAATCAGAGGGTTGTTCTACATATACTTCTTCAGAGATATATCCATTTAAAAATACACTTTTAACATCCATTTGAAATAACTTGAAATTCATAAAGCAAGCATATGCAAGTAGAAGTCTAATAGCTTCTAATCTAGCAACAGGTGCAAAGGTTTCATCAAAATCAATTCCTTCTTCTTGATTATATCCCTTAGCAACCAGTTTGCTTTATTTCTAATTACATTTCCATGCTCATCTAATTTGTTTCTAAAGATCCATTTTGTGCCAATTATTGAATAATCTTTAGGTCTTGATACTAAGGTCCAAACATTATTTCTTTCAAATTGATTAAGTTCCTCTTGCATAGCATTAATCCAGTTATGATCATTTTCAGCTTCTTCAAAAGTTTTAGGTTCAAGTTGAGATACAAAAGCACAATGATTAAGTACATCTCTAAGTGAAGAACGTGTTTTTACCCCATGCATAGGATCACCGATAATTAACTCCTTAGGGTGGTTGTGAACATACCTCCATTCCTTGGGTAGGTCATTTGTACCTTGAGGTTGTTCTTGAATTTCTTCACTTCTCTCATCTTGTTTATCTTCTTGATCCTTGTCTTCTGGAGTTGCTGAGTCTTTCAGAGTGATCTCCTTCATACCTTCTATTAGTGGCTCTGCATCATCAACACCCTCATTCTTCCTTGAAGGAAGATCGTTAGATTCATCAAAAACAACATGTATGGACTCCTCAACTATTAAAGTTCTTTTGTTGAAAACTCTAAATGCTTTACTAGTGAAGGAGTAACCTAAAAAGATTGCTTCATCTGATTTTGCATCAAATTTACCAATTTTTCTTTTCCATTATTTAATACAAAACATCGGCAACCAAAGACATGAAAATATGCAATATTTGGTTTTCTTCCTTTCCAAAGTTCATAGGGGGTTTTCTTTAAAAATTATCTAATTAAAGCACGATTTAAAATGTAACATGTTGTGTTAATAGCTTCCGCCCAAAAATATCTTGGAAGATTGCTTTCACAAAGCATGGTACGGGCCATTTCTTCTAAGGTTCTGTTTTTCCTTTCAACTACCCCATTTTGTTGGGGTGTCCTAGGAGCAGAGAAGTTATGGCCAATTCCATTTTCATCACAAAAATTTTCAAAATCTTGATTTTCAAATTCAGTTCCATGATCACTTCTAATATTTTGAATTGAAAACCCTTTTTCATTAGAAACTTTTCGATGAAATTTAGTGAAAATATGAAAAGTTTCATTTTTGTGAGCCAAAAAGAAAACCCAAGTAAAACGAGAGTAATCATCTATAATTACAAGGCCATATCTTTTTCCTCCTAGACTGGTGGTTCTTGTTGGTCCAAATAAGTCCATATGTAAGAGCTCTAATGGTCTAGAAGTTGAAACAGTGTTTTTGGATTTAAATGATACTCTAGTTTGTTTACCTAATTGGCATGCATCACAAATTCTATCCTTTTCAAAATTCAGTTTTGGCAAACCGAGAACTAAATCTTTCTTAATTAATTTTGAAAGAGAATGCATGCTTATATGTGCAAGTCTACGATGCCACAGCCAACTAGTCTCATTGATTTTAGCATTCAAGGATACTAGGCATTGCATGTCTAATTTGGCTAAGTCATTCAAATCTATCATATAAACATTGCCATGCCTATGTCCTATAAATTTAATGCCATCGTTAATAGGACTAGTCACAATGCAAACAGATGATTCAAAAACTACTTTATACCCTTTATCACAGAATTGACTAATGCTAAGTAAGTTATGTTTAAACCTTTAACTAGTAAAACATTCTCAATGTATTTGGAGGGAGTGATACCAATGTTACCTATCCCGATGATCTTTCCTTTGCCATTATCTCCAAAGGTGACCATCCCTCCATCCTTAGCATCAAGCGTGATGAATTGTGATTCATCACCAGTCATGTGTCTCGAGCATCCGCTGTCAAGATACCATTTCTGTTTCCTTCTTGGGATGCTAGACACACCTGCAAGCAAAGGTCAAGTCTCTGTCTTAGGTACCCAAGCTTTCTTGGGTCCTTTTGGGTTAGTCAGAATGGTTCCTTTTGGAACCCATATTTTCTTTATAGTTGTATTGGTAGATTTAAGGCATGTGTATGATTTATGTCCTATTCTACCACATTTGAAACAAGTAATATTTGTAGACTTGTTACCTGAATAATTTACATAAATATCCTTCAGAAACTTTTGTTTCTTCAGAGGTTTATAGCCAAGTCCAGCCTTATCATATATAGCTTTCTGATTTTCAAGGATCATATTTAGTTTGTTTGAACTTAAGGTGAACTTATCTATTATAGATTTCAGCTTGTTAATTTCATCCTTTAAGTTTTGATTTTCTTGACTCAAGGTGAGTTTTTCAATTGAAAGAATTTCAGCTTGTTTCACTAAGGACTGATTTTCCAATTTCAGTTCTTTGTTTTTCTTCCCTAGTTTCTTTAATTCATCAATTGAGTCATAGAATGCTTCATGCAATTCTTCAAATGTGAATTCACTAGTGGATTCAGAAGTTACCTCATTTTCATGTGCCATCAGACACAGATTGGCTTGTTCTGTTGAGGTTTCCTCGTCGGAGCTTGAGTCATCACTCGCACTCCAAGTCGCCATCATTGCCTTCTTTTTGAACTTTTTGGGACCTTTCTTCAGTTGTGGACATTCGGATCTGAAATGTCCCGGCTTCTTGCACTCGTAGCATGTAAGGGGTTGATCTTTCTCTTTTTCTTTGCTTTGTTCCCCTTTTGTGAATTTCTTTCTCATCCCCTGTTTCCTTTTTCTTAGAAACTTCTTAAATTTTCGGGTGATGAGTGCCATCTCTTCATCCTGTTCTTCATCTTCAGATTCATCCGTTTCATAATCAGGCGAAGTTGTGGATTTGAGGGCAATGGTTCTTTTCTTTTTGACTTCATCCTCTTGATGTTGCTTCATGCTAAGTTCATGAGTCATCAAGGATCCAAGAAGCTCTTCTAGAGGTAGAGTGTTTAAGTCCTTTGCTTCTTGGATGGCAGTCACCTTGGCTTCCCAAGTTCTTGGCAGTGACCTGAGAATCTTCCTTACAAGTTCACTGTTAGTATAAGATTTGCCAAGACTCTTCAAACCATTAATTATATCAGTAAAACGAGTAAACATGGCAGTTATGGACTCATCATGCTCTATTTTGAACAATTCATATTTATGTACAAGCATGTTTATTTTAGACTCTTTTACTTGATTTGTTCCCTCATGAGTTACTTCTAACCTATCCCATATTTCTTTAGCAGATGCACAAGTAGAAATGCGATTGAATTCACTAGCATCTAGTGCACAATAAAGAACATTCATGGCTTTGGCATTTAATTGTGCCAATTTCTTGTCAACCTCATCCCATTCTTTCTCGGGTTTGGTTGACTCCTCACCATCTATAATCTTGGTGGGTGTGTGAGGACCATTCACTATGATACTCCACATATCATAGTCGAGTGCTTGTATGAATATCTTCATCCGAGCTTTCCAATAGGTGTAATTAGACCCATTGAAAAGTGGAGGTCGGTTTGTAGATTGCCCCTCGGCTAGAGAAGTACCGACATGGGTTGCCATAGATCTTTGGCTCTTTGATTGTTAGATCAAAGAAGGGCTAGAGCACCGGCTCTGATACCACTTGTTGCCCAGCTATGCAACCCAAGAGGGGGGGTGAATTGGGTTTCTAAAAATTTAGACTTAATTTAAACATATGATGAACAAGACAAAGATTTTAATTCAATATTAATTACCTGAAGCAGAATTGCAAGGATATAATAAAGAAATAAGGTAAAGCGATAAAGCACACCACAAACACAAGGATTTATAGTGGTTCGGTGCCAACCTTGCACCTACATCCACTCCCCAAGCTCCTACTTGGGAATTTCAATCCACTATACTTTGTATTCAACCCGAATACAAAACGTCGGAAACTCCGACACTAGCTATCCCAAGCTAGATCACTTGTTTCCGGGTACAAGTAAACCCAAAACACTCCGATTTCAGGTTCGGATCAACCTTTCCTTGTTTTGGAAATCCTCCAAAATCAAGAACAAAAACTCACAAAGAGTTAGAAAATTTTGAGCACAGATTAATACAATAACAGCTCCTTTAAATGAGCGAATATAACAATAAAAACTTTACTCAAATGAAGAACCCCTTTTCGGATTTTCTCAAGGTGGATGAACGCTTGAACGAATGCTTGAGAAGAGGTTGATTGTTGATTGAAGATCTCTTGAAAGCTTTGAAAGATCTCTAGATCAAGTTTGAACAATAGGCTTGAAAGATCCTCTTGAATGCTCTTGCTTTTCTCTTTCACAATCTCTCTTGTATATTGTGGATCCTCTCTCTTTTTCTTTTTGGATATTTCGTTGATCTCAGGCTTTTTCGTGCAGATTTCGGATCCTCTCTTCTGTTTTTCTCATTTTTGATTTCACGTTTGATCTGCTATTTAATCTGCAATTTCTTTCACCATTTAAAGCATTTTATGACATTAGAAGTAAGAGAAAACAATTTAGGCAGATAAAGAGCCGTTAGAGCAATTTTAGGAAGCATAAAAGGCAATTAAAACGGGCAAAAAAATAGCCGTTGCTGACATTTTCCGTCGCAGGGGTCGACTCATGAGTCGACTCATGCTTCAGGGGTCGACTCATGAGTCGACCTCTGTTGCAAAAACCAGAGAATGCGTTTCTGAAATTCTTGGCTCAAATCAGCAGGGGTCGACTCATGAGTCGACTCATGCCTTGTGGGTCGACTCATGAGTCGACTCACAGGTCGTGCCAAGCCAGAAAACTAGCGTGCCAAGGAGAATTTTTGCGTGCCAATCAGCTCACAGTGCCATGAGTTGACTCATGAGTCGACTCATGCACTTCAAACCTTCATAACTTCAAAAATATAAGTCCAAACACAATGAAATTTCACCAATAGATTTCAAATCATTTGTTCTACCAAATGGTACTATCAAATCAGGATTTTAGTGAAATTATGATTTTGCCCTTGAAGAGCATAAGGACTTTTTCATTTTAAAATTATTTGTATCCCTTCAATCTGCTTTGTAATCATCAAAATCAATCTAGGAGCAACAAGTAGATACCAATCTGATCCAGGGGAGAATCACTGGAAGGTTGTTAAAACCATCCTGAAGTATTTAAGAAATACTAAGGACCAGTGGCTTGTATATGGTGAATCAGACTTGAGACTTATAAGGTTTACAGACTCTAGTTTTCAGTCTGATCGCGATGACAGCAAGAGTGTGTCAGGATTTATTTTTACCCTTAATGGTGGGACTGTCTGCTGGAAGAGTTCCAAGCAGCACACTGTGGCTGATTCAGTATGCGAGGCGGAGTATATTGCTGCATCAGATGCTGCCAAAGAAGCGGTGTGGCTGAGGAAATTCATCACTGAGCTCGAAGTAGCCCCCTCCCTTGTTGGTCCAGTTTTGCTCTACTGTGACAGCTCTGGAGCCATTGCTCAGGCGAAGGAACCGAAGGCATACCAGTGGATGAAGCATATTATGCACCGCTACCATCTCATCCGAGAGATCATGGATCGAGGTGACGTCAACCTTCAGAAGATCGATGGGAAGGAGAACCTGGCCGACCCATTCACTAAAGCCATTGCGGTGAAGGAGTTCAACGACTACAAGTCGAAGATGGGTATTAGATACTGCACCGATTGGCTTTAGGCCAAGTGGGAGATTGTTGGAAATAGTATCCCAAAGTCAATCGTCAGCTTGTTGACGGTTGTGCTCCTTTTGTATTAGTACATGAATTATAAATAAATAAAAGTTATTTTGATATTTTTTCATCACAAATATTTTATCTTCTAATGAACTTCTGTGTTGTGGTGAAGTCCTTAGGACTATTTAGACTTGACAAAGGAGGATTTGTCACTTAGTCCTTAAACCTGTTCGTGATCAAATGATATGTTGTTACCAAGGATGATAACGTTTATCGAGCATAGATCGTTGTGTGCCATATGGGTTGGTTGTCCTCATAACCAAGGAGTGTGGAGATACTGGTATGGCATACAGGTGAGATGTAATGGTACATCTGCACTGAACGTGACCGACTCCGGAGCTATTTTTGCTGTCAAAATTTGCTCCGATGGGATATGGGTATAAATGTCCCTCCGACCTGAGACCGCCATGGTGACTTACAAGCAACTCACTGCACTTAGGCACTGGACTACCTGAATTTCTAATTCAGTGACGGAAGGCTGCTGGGTGTAGTCAAGTACTTGACTTATCGGTGCGTGTGTCAAGATGAGATTGACCACTCCAGTTTAGGAGCTGTGTACAGTTGTATTTCAATTTAGCAAAACCTTGGCCAGGGTAGTCCTAGTGAGGAGTCACAGGACTAATTGAGTTGAGCACGATTCGGATGATCTCATCAGGGTTGACAGTTTAATTCTGAGTCATCCTAAACACAGGGGTCAAAAGGGATGAATTATACGGTAACCATATTCACGTAGGTTCTGAATATTGCGATTGCGACTATTCGACCTATCCGATCATCGGGTACCATTGCTAGATGGTCACTTCGATTAGTACAGGAATTGGTTCTTGTGCTACTGACTTAGGTTCGAACCTGCGGGGTCACACACATTAGAGGTTCCTTTCTGATCTGATGGCTGATTATGAGTCTTATGTGTCTGGGACTCTATGATTGAGAATTAGGATTCTCTGATCATGAGTTTCACACATTTTGAGTATCGGGGTCAAAATTTTGAATTTCAAATTTTGAATTTGAAATTTGAACTCTTTGATCAGGGTTTCATATCGATGGTCTCTGATGCCTAATTGCCCATCAAATTTGGACTCAATATTTATGAGAGGTTTAATTAGTGATTTGATCACTAATTAACTAAATTTGATTGAGTAATTATTTTTAGATCAAGTCCAATTGAATTGGATTCAGTTTGGATTGACCCGATTAGGTTAAGTGTTGATCTAATCGCTAAGGTGGTTTAGTCCCTGATTTGATCAGGGGTTAGGCTTAGTTAATTCCTAATTTGATTAGGATTTTATTGAGCCTAATTAAGCCTAATTGTGTTAGACTTAATCTGGTCTAATTGTGCTTAACCTATTTTAATTAGGTTGGCTCAATTTGAATCAAACCACCTTGTTTTAAATTTCCTGCGCTACCCAACTTGCTTGCGCCCATTTGAATTCACGAGAAGAAATTTTCTCGTGAATTTTTTCCCACACAAAGGTCTCTCACACCCATGTTTTTGTACGCCAATTATTTGGATTAACTTGGTTTGTTACCCATCCAAATTCAAAGGGGTTTTGAATTTGAATGGATAACCAAATAATCATACGCCAGCTTATTCTCTTTTGTGCGCTCCATATTCCACACGAGAAATGGTTTCTCATGAAAGTCTCCACGCACAAAAAAAAAGAAAAAAAAGGCCATGCCATCTCTTCTTTCTTGCATAAATGGATGAGGATAAGATTGGTTGACACTTGAATTCAAATTTGATTTGAATTTAAGTGAGCAACCACCTCTTCTTATCCACTCACACGCTTTCAACATCTCTTGCGATGTTTTATAAAATGAGAAAGGGAGGGGTATGGGCAATGAAAGAAAGAAGAGATAAGGGGCATGGGGAGGTTCTGAAAAAATTTTGAAGTGTTCAAAATTTACCAAGAGGAGAGAAAAAGGAGAGAGAAGTGGGCGCAGGGTTTTTGGTGTGTACCCTAAGGTTTCTACCTAGGGTTCGGGAAGTGAGATTGGTGTGCCATGAGTGTCGTGAGTCCACCAAATTTTAGGGAGAGATCTATCAGCCTCTCAACCAACCATGCAGATGATCCGGAGCATCCGAGGAGTCAGCACACATCGATCGAAGGAGTTCGATCAACATCAGTCATCAAAAGGGTGAAATCATGAACTAGCATTCGTGAGGAGCCGATCAGATGGGAGCTTTATGTGGATGATCCACAGAGGTCAGACATTAGTGTGGCTGCGATGTGATGATCAGAGCCCCCCGACGGTCATCAGATTGCGGTGATCGACTATCCGCAAAAGGTGATGTGTTCTGAACACAGTACAGTAAAAAGTTTACTGTTTCAAATTTGAATTTCAAATTTAAATGCATGCTGTTGTATCATATTTAGATCTTAGTGTAGGGTTAATTAGTATTAATTAATGAGATTAATTAATAATTCCATTGTAAAATAGTAATTTTGAAAAAGTTTTAAAATTACCATTTTGCCCCTGCATTGAATTTTCGCTTCACGACGATGAAGCCGGACCTTTCGAAGCCACTACTGGTCCTCCTCCAGTCGGGACCTCATCGACCGCTGTGGCCACCGCTGTCGATCTTTCGGAGATGTTGAGCCCCTTCACTTCTGCCCCGGAGGTTCGAAATCTCTAGTTTTGTATTTTTTCTTTGTGGTGACTTTTCTTCATTCTCTTGTACTTGAAAATTATTTAATCAATGAAATCAGATTCTTCTTTACAGAGAGCCCCCTTTTTTCTTCTACATTCTTTTCTTTCTTTTTTGTCTTCTAGCACTAATTTGAGTCATGGTGCTCTTGTCTTCCAACGATAGTGCCTTACCGAAGCTCTTCCCCTGCCAGAGGGGATTCCTCTGAAGTTGATGATTCGAGACCTCCGAAGAAAAGTTCGTCAGTTGATGAAGAAATCCAAGAAGCTGGAAGACAAACTTTACCGGCTAAGGGAGAGCCATTCAGAGGTCACTGGAGGCTACTCACTTTCGGGACCTCCACAAGAAAGGCTTCATGGAATACACCCGGAGGAAGGCTGACTTCGTGATGGAGCTTGAGGAACTCCGTAAATGTGCCAGCGATCGATCTTGGACTCAGGCTTCCAAGATCAGCTCCCTTAAAGTCGAGCTGGCGGCCGCATGGGAGAAGATCGGCCAGTTGGAAGGAAGCTCGTCCTGGCTCACAATCCAGGCCGACCGCGATCGAGACTGGTCGAAGAAGTTCTCCGACCTTCAAAAGCAGCAGCAGGACACCGAGGTGAACTATAATGCCTACCGAGTCGGTTGGAGCGGACAAGTAGAGGACTACCAAAGGAAGCTCCAGACGGCGACCGACGAAGTTGCCCGCCTTCAGAGGCAGCTGTTTGAGAGAGTCCAGCCTGCCTCTACACAAGGCTCCGACGAGCTTCGCTCCTTGAGGGGGACCATGGCAGAACTGTCTGTGGCCCTTGGGCGGGAGGAGGTCGAACTGCAGCGGTTGAAGATTCAGCTGGTCCACGAGCAACAGGCGGTCAAAGATGCCGAGGTGGAGTCTGAGGTCCTGAGAAAGAGGCTTCGGGAGTCGGAGGGCGAAAGCCGACGGTTCCACCAGATATACTGGGAGATGCTGCTGAGAAAGATGAAACTAGAAGAAGAAGTCGAAAACTTAAAGTAATCCCTAATAAGGATCGGAACCGAGAGCTCGAAGTCAGAAGAAGCTGAGCTTCCTTAGAGCCCTTTTTTTTTATCTTTCATCCTTTCATGTATTCTTCTTCTTTTCTTGTTATTTTTTTTTTTGGCCTTCAAGGCTTTGTAATGTACACTTCACTAATGAAATGAAAAAGAAATTTTTCATTACCTTGTCCATTCTTGTATTGAGTTGTCATTTACCGAACTTCTTTTGTTTATTTCTCCTCGGTCTGTGTTGAGTTTCCTCTTTAGCGACTGAGGATTTTTGATAGAAATATCCTTCCTCATTGAGATGAGGTCCCTCATGTCTTTGACGTAGTTTGTTTTTTACTTATCGCTGGTGTAGTTCGTCGCCTTCCCTTCTTATCTCCCTTTTTCTTTTTATTTGGGCGAGGGTTTTCTGTTTAGGTGAGGGTTTTCTCTCTGCTCTTAGCGGGGTTGTGGGGATGTAGAGGAGCCACTGAGGAGGCTTTTCTCCTCATCCGATCCTGATCAATCAGGTCTTTGTTTGTGTTAGGGTGAGGTTCTCCTTCTGTTCTGACATAGCCAATTTTAGCTCATGCTAGGACGAGGTCTTTCTGCTGTTCCTAACATGGTTGTGGGGGCACATAAGGGCCATTGCGAGGGCCTCTCCCCCCATCTGATCTTTAAATAATCGAGCCTTCGACTTTGCTCATGTTAGGATGAGGTTCTCCTCCTGTTCCTAACAAGGCGGTGGGGGCACATAAGGGCCGTTGCAAGGACCTCTCCCCCCATCCGGTCTTTAAGTAACCGAACCTTCGACTTTACTCATGTTAGGATGAGGTTCTCCTCTTGTTCCTAACAAGGCTGTAGGGGCACATAAGGGCCGCTGCAAGGGCCTCTCCCTCCATCCGGTCTTTAAGTAATCGGGCCTTCGACTTTTTTCATGTTAGGATGAGGTTCTCCTCCTATTCCTAACAAGGTTGTGGGGGCACATAAGGGCCATTGCAAGAGCCTCTCTCTCCATCCGATCTTTAAGTAATTGGGCCTTCGACTTTGCTCGTGTTAGGATGAGGTTTTCCTCCTGTTCCTAATAAGGCTGTGGGGGCACATAAGGGCCGTTGCAAGGGCCTCTCCCCCCATCCGGTCTTTAAGTAACCAGGCCTTCGACTTTGTTCATATTAGGAACAGCTTAATTTTGATTGTATGAGGGAGTTACTTTCTGTCATTATAAGTTCATGCTAAAAGAAAAAATATGCAAATATGAAACTTTTATTTAAGGTAAAGCTATTGGTAATACATTTGTAGATTTTTCGAATTCCATGGTCGCGAAAGCTCTGCTCCTCTGAGCTCTTTTAGATAGTATGTTCCGGGCCGGACTACCTCCTTGACTTCATACGGGCCTTCCCAGTTTGAGACAAGTTTCTCTTAATTCTGAGATTGTGAGACAGCGGCTCGCCGAAGCACCAGGTCCCCCGCTCTGAAGGCTTTGCTTTTGATCCGAAAATTATAGTAGCGGGCTACTTTCTGCTTGTAAGCCACCATCCAAACTTGAGCTATCTCCCGCTTTTCTTCTAACAAGTCGAGGTTGGCCTTAAGATCCTGTGGGTTGCGTTGCTCGTCGAATGCCATGACTCGTGCTGATGGAAGCTTGAGTTCAATCGGGATCACAACTTCTGTCTCGAAGGCTAAGGCAAAGGGGGTCTCCCCTGTGGGCAATCTCTGAGTAGTTCGGTATGTCCATAACACATGATAAAGCTCATCTGCCCAAATTTCCTTTGCTTTTTCAAGTCTCGCCTTGATACCTTGCAACAGAGTCCTGTTAGTCACCTTGGCCTCGTCGTTTGCCTGCGGATGGGCTACCGAAGTGAAGTTATGGGAGATATTTAGGTCCTCACAAAATTTAGCAAACCTTGCTCTAGCAAATTGCCACCCATTATCAGTAATGAGGGTTCTGGGTAAGCGAACCTACAAATAATTGACTTCCAGATGAAGTCCTGCACTTTAGCTTCTGTGATTTTTGCCAAAGGTTCAGCTTCGACCCACTTGGTGAAGTAGTCTATTGCCACTAGGAGGAACTTTCGCTACCCGAATGCCATGGGAAAAAGTCCGAGGATATCCATCCCCCATTGTGTAAACGGCCATGGGGTGCTCAATGGTGTAAGTTCGGAGGCAGGTTGCCTTTGTATATTTGCATATCTCTGACATCGATCACACCTTCTAACATATTCAACAGAGTCATGGTACATGATAGGCCAGTAATAGCCTTGTCGGAGCAGTTTGTGGGATAAAGATCTGGCCCCTAGGTGACTTTCACAGACTCCCTCATGTACCTCTCTCAAGGTGAAGTCAGCTTCAGAAGGCTGGAGATATTTCAGGAGGGGCAAAGAGTACGACCTCTTGTATAGCTTGCCTTCGTAAAGGATATATTGGGAGGCCTGGTTCCTAAGCTTCCGAGCTTCTTTTGCATCAGGAGGAAGAACCCCATCCTTGAGGTATGCAACCAGCGGGTCGATCCAGCTGGGTTCATGGCTGATCTCCATCACAAGCTATGATTCTTCCATACTTGGGTGCTTTAGAACTTCGAAGAAGACTTCCTTAGGTAGTTCAGTCAGAGCCAGTGTAGCCAACTTGGAGAGGAGGTCGGCCCTGGTATTTTCTGCTCTTGGGATCTATCTAATGTCGAAGCTGCCGAAGGTAGGGATGATCTCCTTTACCTTTTCGAGATACTTGGCCATACTATTCTCCTGAGCTTCATAATTTTCACTGACCTGTCCCATTACTAATTGAGAGTCACTGTAGGCTTGAAGTTGATCTACTTCTAATTCTTTGACGATCCTCAATCCTGCAATCAGAGCTTCATATTCTGCTCTGTTATTTGTCGTAGGGAATTCAAAGTGCAGTGCATACTCCATGATAATTTCATCTGGATTGACCAAGATTAGGCCCGTGCCTACGCCTGACATGTTGGAGGAACCGTCCACGTAGAGGGCCCAAAAACCATCAGGGAGATCTGTTCTTTCTTCAGGAGAGATCGGTTGGAGCCCTGGGCTGTCGGCTTCATCTCGTCCAAGTTTGGCCTCTTCCGAGATAGTGCATTCCACCATGAAGTCTGCTAATATCTGGGCCTTTATCATTGGCCGAGGTCGATAGTCGATGTCGAACTCCATGAGCTCGACTGCCCACTTCGCTATCCTCCCAGAGGCATCCGCTCGATGTAGAACTGCCTTGATCGGCTGGTCGGTGAGCAGTATTATGGTGTGTCCTTGAAAGTAAGGTTGGAGCCTTCGAGCTACAATCAACAAGGCATAAGTTAGTTTCTTTAACTTAGTATACCTGGTTTCGGTGTCTCTCAATACTCGACTTATGTAGTAGATCGGCCGTTGAATTTTTGCTTCTTCCTTAATCAGAACTGCTGCGAGAGCCACAGGGGAGACCGCCAGGTACAGGAACAACTCCTCTCCAGGCTCGGGCTTTGCCAATAGTGGAGATGAGCCGAGGTAGTTCTTCAGTTCTTCGAATGCTTGCTGACATCCAGCGGTCCAATAGAAGTTCTTCGGCTGCTTGAGGGTCTGAAAGAAAGGTAGGCACCACTCGGTCGATCTTGAGACAAAGGATTTAGAGCTGCTACTCTCCCAGTAAGGCGCTGAACTTCTTTTATTGACTTCGGGGCAGTCATTTCCTAGATGGCACGAATCTTTTTTGGATTTGCTTCGATCCTGCGCCCCGATACCATTAAGCCTAGGAATTTTTCTAAGGCTACTCCAAAAGTGCACTTGGCTGGATTCAGCTTCATCTTGTATTTTCGAAGGGCGCTGAAGGTCTCCTCAAGGTCAGCGACGTGGTTCATCGAGGATTTACTTTTTACGAGCATATCGTCCATGTAGACCTCCATGTTGCGGCTAATCTACTCTTTGAAGATCTTGTTTACCAACCGCTGATAGGTCGCCCCTGCATTTTTGAGGCCAAAAGGCATGACCCTGTAACAATAAAGGCCATGGTTAGTAATAAAAGTAATTTTTTCTTCATCCTTTGGCGCCATCCTGATTTGATTGTAGCCGGAGAATGCATCCATGAAAGTGAGAAGCTCGTAGCCCGAGGTTGCATCCACTAATTGGTCGATTCTGGGTAGAGGATAACTATCCTTCGGGTAGGCTTTATTCAGCTTTTTGAAGTCTATACACATCCTCCATTTACCGTTCGCCTTCTTAACCAGGACCATATTGGAAACCCAGCTCGGATAGTTGACCTCTCTGATGAACCCGGCTTTCAGGAGTTTATCAACTTTCTCAGCTATTGCCATTTGTCTTTCTGGTGCATAACTTCGAACTTTTTCCTTCGTCAGTAGGTGTCTGGAATCAACAGCCAGACGGTGCTCCATAACTTCAGCATCGATCCCTGGCATGTCCATCGGAGCCCAAGCGAAAACATCGATATTCTTTTACAGAAAATTGATAAGCTGTGTCCGCACCTCTTTTCCCAAGTTGGAGCCGATCTTCACCACGTGCTCTTCATTCCCATCATTCAAAGGAATTGAGACAAGATCTTCTATTGGCTCACCCCATTCTTCAGTCAGATCATCGTGGGTGTCCAATCCATCAACCGGATAGGGGTCAGGCTGACCACTTCTTTGTAGGGCTATATTATAGCAATATCTTGTCAGAACTTGATCTCCTCTGACTTCTCCGACCTCCTGGCTAGTAGAAAATTTTAATTTCAAATGGTAGGTCGATACTACAGCCCAGAGGGCGTTGAGGCCAGGTCAGCCGAGTATTGCGTTGTAGGCAGATGGCACCCTCACTACCAGGAAATCCACTAGCACTCTAGATTGTTTCGGATACCGACCTATAACTACAGTCAAAGTTATTACTCCCTCCACTAGCACAGCATCGCCAGTAAACCCTACCAACGGAGAGCTAATCGGCCCCAACCGACCATCAGGGATGGACATTTTTGAGAATGCATCATAAAATAAAATATCGATCGAGCTTCTACTATCAACAAGAATACGGCGTACATCATAATCAGCAATATTTAAAGAAACTACAACTGCATCATTATGGAGGAATTGGATCTCTTGGGTGTCTTCTTCAGTAAAGGTTATAGATCCTTCAGTTCTTTGCCGCTTGAGCGATCCGACCGATCCACTTGCCGCTCCCCTCTGGGGCCCTCCAGAGATGGTGTTGATGATCCTGATTGGAGGCCGATCTCCAGACTGTTCCTCCCTCCTTGGCGGCTCTGGTTGTGGCAGGGCCCTCGGTCGATCCTCCCTACCTTCAGACCGATGTCGGATGAATCTGTCGAGCTGACCCCACCTGATGAGCTCCTCGATTTCATCTCGGAGCTGAATACACTCCTCCATGTTGTGGCCGTGGTCACGATGATAGAGGCAGAATTTGTTTGGGTTGTGCTTTTCAGGGTGTGAGCGCATCCTTTTCGGCCTCAGTAGTTGCTCCCTGACCTCCATCAGCACCTGGGCTTTTGGATCATTGAGAGGGGCGTAGCTGTGGAATCTTCCTGGGGGAGAGCCCCGTCGAATTCTGCGGTCTGGACTCCTCTGCTTACGAGCTCGGGGAGGAGTTCGGACACGCCTGTGTCTGGGAGGAGTTCGAGAATGTGGCTGAGCTTCACTTGGCCCTTTTTCAACTGCGGGCTTGCTGGAGCCACCCGCCTGCTGCTCCTTCACGGCCTCCTCATCCTTCAACTTGAAGGCTTCTTCTACTCGGGCATATCCTTCGGTCCGAGACAGCAAATCAGTGAAGTCCTTGGGATACTTCTTTTTCAGGGAGAACAAAAGATCATTCTTTTGAAGACCTCTCTTTAGGGCGACCATTGCAACCGATTGGTCCAAGTTTCGAACCTCCAATGCAGCGGCGTTAAATCAGTTGACATAGGTTCAGATGGATTCTCCCTCTTTCTGCTTGATGTTGATAAGGGACTCCGAACCTCTCCAGGGATGTCGGCTACTAACAAAATGAGCCACAAACTGGTAGCTTATCTGATCAAAAGAGAAGATAGTACCCGACTTTAGCATCGAGTACTAGTTCCTTGCTGCTCCCTTCAAGGTAGATGGGAAAGCTCGACACAGGATGGCGTCTGGCGTGCCATGGAGCAGCATCATTATCCGAAAGGCCTCCAGGTGGTCAACTGGATCTGAGGTCTCATCGTAGCTTTCGAATTGGAGGAGCTTGAAGTTTGGCGGGATCGGTTTCTGCATGATCATTTAAGAGAAAGGAGGGTCAGTACAGATGTCCTCACCAGAAGCAGGGGGAGCGTGGCGGAACTCTTCGATCTGTCGGTTCATCTCCTGGAGCCTTTGATCTAGGAGGTCCTCTCAACTGTGAGTCTCAAGGGTCTTCTGGCAGAATGGAGGTAGGGATCCTCTGGGGGTGGAATCATGATCAGACTGAGGGCTCTCCACCCTCGGCTTCCCCTTTCCGAGGAGGACAGGGCGACTGGCCCAAGTGGCCCACCCTATTGCCGAATTTTGGAACTCTGATGATGCTACTGCTACTGCATGGCCTACATTGCTTCGGTGAGGCCTCTGACCTGTTGAACCAGCAGGTCGAACTGCTCTATGCCAACTGCCATTGTCGGAGGAGGTGGAGGAGCCTAGAAAACTAGAGACGAGGTCGGATCTTGTGGAGCTCGCTGAGATCTGGCTGCGAAGGCTGTGGATTGCCTGGTGGATGCCTTTCGGGGAGGCATCAGGTGGAGATCTAGTAGAAGAAGGAGAAGAGGATGTCGGAGAAGATGATCGGAGATAGTCCCGTTGAGCACTCCTTTAAGAATAAGGGTACTGCAAAGACACAGCCACCCTTCCTCTAGCGCCAATTCTGTTGGTGCAGAATTCCATCGAAGCCAGAGAAGCTGGAGCTGAGATGACCGCGGCCACCGTCGGGACCTACAAGGAAAGTCTAAACCAGAGTTGGGGGTGCTCCGGCAAGATCCTCCGACGCTCAAGTCAGTACTCTGCTTCAACAGAAATGGAGTGCTTGAGCAAAAATTTAGCAGAGTTTCGAGATAGAGTTTAGAGCTTAGAGAAGAATGTATCTGAAGGTCTCTTTTTATAGATAGAGAGCATAACTGATTGACAGCGACGTCTGTAACCGCCTGGTAGTGGGCCATTCAGGGCCACGCAGAGTTTGTTACGGAGAGTAGTGGCGTCAGGGTCCGTTCAGGGCCACGTGGAGTGGTGTCCATTGTCACGACTTGCCAGAGAGTGGTGGAGCCCGGAGAGTGGAGTGGTGTCCGTTATTGCGACTTGTCAGAGAGTGGTGGAGCCATGCAGAATCCATTGCAGAGAGTGGAGTAGGATAGTGGCCATTGTCGTGACTTGCCAGAGAGTTCGGATCTGTCGGTTGGAGCTCGGCTGGGATGTCTGATGGAGCGGAATGGCTCTCTATCTCATCGATCTAGGAGAAGCTCGAATATTTTTGAAGTTGCTGATGAGTCTACTGTTGTCGGATGCCTTGGGTGCTGATGCTACAGGCGGGAGTCATCTGTTGTAGAAGCTCAGATGGAGACTTTCTATTGGTGAAGTCAGATAGGAGTCCGATTGCTAGAGAAGTCCGTCTGAAATTTGCTTGATTTGGAAGCTCGTCTGAAGATTATCCACTGGAGAAGTTTGGTTTCATGAAGAATCTGGTAGAGGGTCGACCAGTGGTGGACTTCGGATGGCGTTGGGGAGGTTCGTCCGCTGGAGGAGTCTAGGGATCCTGTGGAAGTCTGGATGGCATTGTGGAAGTCTGGCTGATGCTATTGAAGGCTGATGGCTGGATAGGTTCGGCAGACACTAGAGGCGATCGACTGTTGTAGAAATTCAGCTGCTGGAGTCCATCTGTTGTAGAAGCTCGTCCGGAATCCATCCGCTGTGGAAGATCGGACGGAGTTCGATTCTTACAGAAGGCTAAAAGGAGGCCGCTTATTGTAGAGGCTCGATTGAAGATTGGTTGTCATGGAAACTCGGAGTGGTGACCGGCCGGTGGAACCTATCCCATTGTAGAAGCTCGTCCGGGATCCAGAGTAGATATCCGAAGTAGACCGCCTGCAGTAGGAGTTTGAAGTAGACTGCTTGCTATAGAAGTTTGGCTCTCGCAGGAGCTCGGGTGGAATCTGGAAGGCGATCGACCATCATAGAAACTTGGATGGAGTCTGGTTACTATAGAAATCTTGTTGTCGGAGAAGCTCAGATATTGACGAAGTTCGAAAGAAGTTCGGAGTAAGGTCATCCATGGTCGGAAGAAGTCTAGAAGGGATTTGAAGAATAGTTGTTCATTGTAGAAGATTGGCTGATAGTGAAGCCCAGAGAGCCTTTGGAGCGGCCCAGTAGATGAATGGAGAAGCTCATTGTCGGAGAAGTTCGGATGGTATTATGGAAACTCGGACGGTCGAGGGGGTTCAGAAAGACGCCACACAAGGTCGGAAGCCGGAAAAGTCCTGGAAGGGTCGGTCTTTTACAAACTTCGGTTGGGGGTATTTTATACCCAATAGAAGGTATGTCAGACCTGCTCGTAGTGAGTGCCCTAGGATTTGAGAGATCCAAAGATGAGATGAACCTATGATTGCGTTTGGTGCATCACCAGGCAATCTTGGAAGGTAATGTGGATTACCTTCAAGATAAATTACCACCATTAAATTACCAGTAGTGTTGATTACTATATCTGGTACACGCAAGTAATATTGTAGTAAAATTACTGAAAATCTTGATTGACATATTTATTACAACAACCAGATTATTAGTAATATAGATTACCAGTAATATAAATTACCAGTAATATGAAATCAAATTTCTAAAATATCCACATAAAATTTTATATAATTTTGAATTATTAGGGAAGAGTTTGGTTTTATTTTCTAAATTTAAATCAAAATTTTCAAAATATGCCTAGCGAGAGGAGGGGGCGATGGCTTGGTCATCAGAGGAGGGGGCGGCAGTGATGGAGGTGAGGGATGAGCGGTTGCTACCAGTATAGAAGTGGAGGGCATGGTCGGAGATGATGAGGGCATGGGTGGAGGGGAGGCGATCAAGGGTGGTGAGGGCACGAGGGAGTTCGGAGAAGGGGAGGGTAAGAGCCATTGGGAGAGGGGGGTGGAGGGGTGGGTTTTGGGTGATTATTTTTGAGAAATAATTTTGTCCAAAATTTTTTTTGTAACATTACCAAACAAGTAATAATCTGGATGTCATCTCTCTCCAAAGCAATCTAGATTGCCTCCGAGTGGCAATCTGGATTACCAAGACAATCTGGATTGCATCCATAAAGCATACTAAATACAGTAATATGGTAGTCTCACTTTAAATTACCGACAATCTAGATAGATCATTAGCTACCAAATGCAATCTAAAGTATAAGTGGCACCTTAGGCTTGATCATATTGAAGAGAATAGGATAAATAAATTAGAGAAGGATAGGCTTCTTGGCTTATTGACTATTGAGTCCTATCTAGCTTGTGAATCCTATCTTCAAGAAAAAATGGCCAAACAACCTTTTGTAAGACTAGAGAAGAGGACTACTGAGATAATTATCATGATATACACTGATGTGTGTGGTCCATTCAATATGCAGATCAGGGATGGTTATCTTTATTTCATTATCTTTATCGATGATTATTTACGATATAGGTATATGTATCTTATGAGACATAAATTTGAAACTTCTGAAAAGTTCAAAAACTTCAAATATGAGATAGAGAAGAAAACTAAAAAACTTCTTAAGATTCTTTGATCAGATCGAGAAGATGAATACCTCAGTAAAAAATTTCAGAATTATTTCAAAAAAAATAACAAAGTCTTATAATGAACTCCTCTAGAAACACTTCAACTCAATAAGATGTCAGAGTAGAGAAATCGAATCTTATTGGATATAGTTTGGTCCATGATGAGCTTCACTGACTTTTATTTTATTTTTTTAAGAACATACTTTCTTACTTCTATTTATGTATTGAATATAATTTCTTCTAAATTTATTTTTACCATGCTGTACGAGATGTGGCCTGATAAGAAATCAAGTCTTGGTCGTCTCAAGATTTTGGAGATGTTCAGTCCATGTCAAGTGACTGCAGGTAGACAAGTTAGAGATTAGGTCCTATAAGGCTCATCTCGTTAGATATCCTAGAGAGTCTTGAGATACTATATTTACTTCCCAAAGGACTATAATGTAAGCCAACATGCTATCTGTTGGGATGCATAGGGTTTCATTCATGCATTTTAAAAATTTTACAGTGCAAGAATATTAGATTAAACTATTTAATCTATAAATACATGCATAATATCTAATCTTAAAATTCTTATAAATGGATTATGACATGAATTTACATGCATAAAAATCTGAATTTAAAACAACAAACATGTGAACAAAAAATCAGCACACTATGATAGATCTAATCTACCACAGTGAGAGTTCTGAACCCAATACTTGTGCATGGATAGTCAAACTTGATAATCGAGAATGTAGATCTAGAAGTCCTCTCTGATCGCTCATAGCCGCACAAGCGTCTGGCCTCTACGGATGGTCCACATGAAGCCCTCGGACCGATTAGCCCTCCGTGGAGTGCTAGCTCATGCAGTCGACTTCTGATGGTGGATCTGATTTGATCTCCTTCTTCGATTACTTTGAACCTTTTTGATATCAAAGATAGATTAGAGGAGGTTGCTGAAAGGTGAAGAAAAATTAGAGAAAGACTCTTTTCTCTTTGGTTTTTTCTCACCTAGAAATCTTAGAATGATTCTAGGTCTCTTATCCGAGAGGAGATAAATCTCCTCCTTTGCTCATGCCAAAAAGATAGAAAACCCACCCCAAACCTCACACCCCAAAAGAGACGTTTGGCCCTTCTTTTTATTTAGTTTCTCATGGTAAAAATTAGAGACTTAGTGGTGCATAAAAACATAAGCTTTTTATGGTTGCCGGCATCATCAGATTAGGTAGGATAAGAGCCAAAGTTTGTTGTAATTCAAACAATTTTGAATTTCAAATTAAACTTCAACTTTTACTCACCCTTATCTGACCTAAAGAGGGACTGACCAGAGGGTTTTGGGCATGGAAGATAACCTGGAGCTATTCCTTTTGTCGCACAAAATAGGCACCTTCACAAGGGCCGGTGGGTGGGTAGAGTAGGATAAGAAGTTTGATTCAAATTCAAAGTCCCACTTGAATTCAAACTCAAACAACTAATACCTATCTAAAGTGGGCAATAAAAAGGGTGTTAGCTTCTAATTTTCTCATGCACAAACTAGTTTTGTGCGATGAGAAAAGGCATGAGTCTTTCTGGGTGGCGCAAGGGAGAGAGTCCCATTCATCTGGGACTCTAGGGTTTAACCAATTGGATTTCTTTTAAACCCAATCTAATTAGGCCCAAATAAAATATAATGAACCTAATCTAATTAAGCTTTGATAATTTTAATTAAATTTGATCAAATCAATAAATTAATTAAGCCATATATCCGATCAAATTAGAATCAATTCTCCCTTACCGATTAGGTCATCTCATAATCTAATCGGATCTGACCTAATTGAATCCAATTAAATCAAACTTGATTCAGACTTTAATACTCAATCAAATTGAACTAATTAGTGATCTAATCACTAATTAATTCTTTATTAATAATAGAGTCCCAGTCTAGTGGGACTCTTCACCAGAGTCTCCGTCTAGTGGGACTCTTCATCAGAGTCCCAGTCTAGTAGGACTCTTTGGATCAGCCATCCGATCGAAGAGAAACTTCTAATGTATGTGACCCCATAGATTCAAACTTAAGTCGATAGCATAGAAATAGATTCTCATACCAATCGGAGTAATCATCTAGCAATGGTACCGGATGTCCGGATAGGCCGAATGTATGTAAAGCAACACTCAAAAACTTACTTGGATACAGTTACTATATAATTCATCCCTTTGACCCTTGATGCTAGGATGATTTAGAGCTTAGACTATCAACTCTTAATAGTACATCCATTATGTGTCTCAATCTAATAAATCCTATGACTCTCATAAGAATTTCCCTAACCAAGATTTTACTAAATTGAAAGATTAAGTATTCTCTCCAATCTCTTAGAGTGATCAATTCTATCTTGATTCACACACCGACTTCACAAATACTTGACTGTGCCAAAAATCTTTCGATCTTAAATTAAAAATTTAGATAGTCTGGCATCAAAGTATAGTGAATTGCTTGCAAGTCATCGTGGTGATCTCAAGTCGGAGGGACACTTATATCTATATTCCTTCGGAATAACTATTGACAGTAGAGTGCTCCGGAGTTGGTTACGTTCAGTAAAATATACTCCTATATTTCATCTGCATGCCATATCAGTATCTCAATGCTCTTTGGTTAAGAGGACAACTAACTTATATGATACACAATGACCTACCCTTGATATATTTATCATCCTAGTAATAGCATATTATTTAGTCACGAACTATTTGAGGACTAAATGATAAATCCTCTTTATCAATTTAAAATAGTTCTAAGGACTTTCATCATAACACAGAAGTTTGATATAGAAGATGTACAAGCTTATGATAAAAAATATCAAATAAATATTTTATAAATAATTAATTCATAACATCAAATAGCACAATCGTCAACAGGCTGACTATTGACTTTAGGACATATTTTTCAACAACTTTTATTTGTACTAAAGCTAATCGGTACAGTATCGTATACTCATCTTCATTTTATAATCTTCGAACTCCTTTACCGCAAGGGCTTTAGTGAATGGGTTGGTCAGGTTCTCCTTTCTATCGATCTTCTGAAGATCGATGTCATCTGATCCACGATCTCTAGGACAAGATGGTAGTGATGTAGAATATGCTTCATCCACTAATGTGCTTTCAACTCCTTTTCCTGAGCTATGGCCCATTACTGTCGCAATAAAGCAAAATTGGACCATCAATGGAGGGTGCCACTCCAAGCTTGGTGATGAACTTCTCCAGCCACACGCTTCCTTCATAGCATCAGATGCCGTGATATACTTCGCTTCGCATATTGAGTTGGCCATAGTGTGCTGCTTAAAAATTTTTCAGTAGATAGCTCCACCATTTAGGATAAAGATGTATCCCAAATGCTCTACTATCGTCACAATCTAATTGAAAATTGAAATTAGTGGATCCCATGAGTTTCAAGTCAGATTATCCATAAACAAGCCACTAATCCTTAGTATTTCTCAAATACTTAAGGATGGTTTTTGCAACCTTCCAATGGTTCTCACTCGAATCTAATTGATATCTTCTCACTACTCCTAGTGAGTATGCCACATCTGATTTCATACATGTCATGGCATATATTATAGAACCCACTGTCAAGGCATATGGGATTCTACTCATGTTCTCTCTCTCTTGAAGTGTTGTCGGGTAATCATTCTTCGAGAAAAAATTTTATGACCTATCAGAAAATAGTCTTTCTTGAAATTCTCCATGCTGAACCATTTCAGCATGATATCTATGTATGTAGATTGGGAGAGCCTTAGTAGCCTCTTAGATCTATTCCTATAGATCTTCATTCTTAAGATGTAGGCTGCTTCTCCCAGATCTTTCATGGAGAACTGTGATGACAGCTATACTTTTATTTCTGTAATGTAGGGACATCATTTTCGATTAAGAAATATCGTCACATACAAAAAAAAAAATAATCACTAAACCATTAGCCCACCTATATATGCCGAGTTCCTCTCCATTCTTAATGAAGCCATACATTCTGATCACCTTATCAAAATATATGTTCCAACTCCGAGATGCTTGCTTCAATCCATAAATGGATCTCTGAAGCTTGCACACCTTGAACTCATCTATGGATGTGAACCTTTAGGTTATATTATTTACAACTCTTCATTTAGCTCTCCATTTAGGAAAGCTATCTTCATATCCATTTGTCAGACTTCATAGTTCAGGTATGCCGCTATCAAAAGCATGATTCAAATTTCAGGTATGCCGCTATCACAAGCATGATTGAATGGACTTAAGCATTGCCACATGAGAAAACGTCTCATCATAGTCAACACCATAATGTTGACGATACCCTTTGCAACAAGTCGAGCTTTATAGGTCTCCACCTTTCCATCTGCACTTCTTTTCCTTTTGAAGACCCACTTACACCCTATGGGTTTCACCTCTTTAGGTGGATCAACCAATGTCCACACATTGTTGATCTTCATGGACTTCATTTCAGATTTTATGGCCTCAAGTCATTTCTTAGAGTCAGACCTCTACATCGCATCCATGTAGGTGATTGGATCCTCATTATTCTCATCGAGCTCAATAGGATCTCCATCTTGGATCAAGAAATCTAAGTATCTATCCGACTAATATGGTACTCTATCGGATCGCCTTAAGGATATTTCTATATTAGACTTCGAGTTTGATCTAATCAAATTTGGTTCAGATTTAGTCACTGATGTCGGTTCTTTTATCTGTCGAACTTCATCAAGCTCGACTTTAAGGCACTTATAAGAAACTTCTTTTTCAAAAACTATGTCTTACTACTGACAAATACCTTTTGTTGAGCAAGAAGGTTAAAGTAATATCTTTTCATTTTCTTAGGATACCCTATAAAATTACACTTATCGAACCTAGGTCCAAGCTTGTCGGTTTGTAATCGTTTGACATAAGTCGGACACCCCCAAACCTTAAGATAAGTGAGGTTCGGCCTATGCCTTGACCATATCTCATATGGTATTTTGCTAACTGACTTGCTTGAAATATTATTGAGCACAAAACAGGCTATCTCAAGTGTATATCTCTAAAAGGAGATCGGCTAACTTACAAACCCCATCATGGATCAAACTATGTCCAACAAGACTTGATTTCTCTTTTCTAAGATGCTATTGTGCTGTGGTATCCCTAGAGGTGTCTATTGTGAAAGAATCTCATTCTCTCCAAGATATATTAGAAATTCACTAGAAAGGTATTCACCCCCTCGGTTAGATCGAAGAGTTTTAATATTTTTTTAGTTTATTTTTCTACTTCATTATGTAATCGTTTGAATATTTCAAATGATTCGGACTTATTTTCATCAAGTAGACATATCCATACCTAGATAGATCATCTATGAATGTCATGAAATAGCTATACCCTCCTCTAGCATTAATGTTCATAGGTCCACATACATCACTATATACTAGACCTAGAACTTCACTAGCTCATTCATCTTTTTTAGTAAAAAGTGACTTAGTCATCTTCTCAAGAAGACAAGACTCACAGGTCGGCAATGATTCACAATCATTGATATTGAGGATACTCTCTTGTACTAACCTGTTTATCCTACTCTTGTTAATGTGATCGAACCTGTAATTTCAAAGATAGGTATCTGTGATATTATCTAACTTTGGACGTTTATTTGGAGTGTACATTACACTTATAGGCTGTGATAAAATATAGATGCCATTTCTTAATTGTCCTCATATTATTGTAACATCATTAATAATGATATCACAATAATCATTCTTTATTGATAAACTATAATCATCTTTGGCCAAAAGACCGACAGAAATTATATTCATCAAGAAAGATGGACAATAGTGACAATCACTTAAAATGATAATATTAGATTTGAAAATAAGCTCAATGACTCCTAAAGCCAAGGTTGAAATTTGACTTCCATCTTCCACATTTAGGAATCTTTTGTTGTTCTTAAATTTTCTACTAACTTAAAATCCTTGCAATGAATTGCATATGTGAACTAGACTTTCGGTATCTAATACCCAGGTAGTAGTATCACATATAGAGATATTAAAAGGTATTATCATATAAGCACCTTGACCAGCAATTGATTGATCATTTCTCTTTAGCCTATTTGGGTCATAGTCTACTTGACTTGGTTCAGCCCTAAACTTTTTAGCTAGATTGGACTCAAGAACAATGTTCAACTTTTGATACTGCCTATCAAAATTTGATCCAATAAACTCATCACTATCAAATAGTGAGTGGAGCGATAAATTGCTAGCCATTTCTGAAAAGAAAAGAAAACACAGACCTAATTAGTATATGAATTAATCAAGCCTAAAGATATAGACTTTAGTTTAAAGGTTCTTCCACTATTTTATACGAATTGGTAACCTCTACCTCCAATTCGAGAAATTACCTTAACTCCTTAGCGGGTACTAAAATCCATATAGACTACATACAGGCCCGAGTATAGTTCGACCAACCCATATACATCTATGGATAAGTTCTCAATCAATTATTTCTCTAAATAATTTTGAGTAATTAATTTTGCCTCAAATTTCATTTCAGTAGATGATGGATCTCCACTGAAAGTTCTAGTTAGGTCTAACTATCAACATAAACTAACTCCGTGATTCTAACTAATGAACAATCAGGCCCGAGTATAGCTTGACCAACCTAACCATTCACCAGATAGTACAACAGGGTCATCATATGATGAATAATAATTCCATCATTTAAAAAAATATCAGATGGATGGCACCTACAATGTCAATCAGAAATAATGGATCCATTATCGTTCACCTTAATGGGAGACTATGATCTAGTTATCATCATAATTAGCTCATTTTATGGATTTAATAATTAAAAAAATTAATTAACATAATTTAATAAAATTAAATACACAGACCAGCTAATCTCAATCCTCTCACTGACTTTACTAAGTCACATCAGGGTGGATTAGAAACAAGCTGATCCAATTGACAAGCCAGCAATCCTTCCATTAACTTCACCAAGTCATGATGAAGACTAAGACAAGTCGAACTAGGAGCACCTAAATCAGTCACAACTGATTTTCTAGTTAGCATGAATCAAACCCCAATCGTTAAGCGATCTGATCAAAACATGATTTATCATGTTGGTCAGGTAAGTGAGATTGGTGAGAGGGATATGTCATTAACTCATCATAAATCCAATCTACGTGAGTAGCTCTCAATTAAAGACCATCGGTCAAGACTGTCAAATTTACCTTAGACATCAACTAGTTAATCAGTTTTAATCAGATCAACTTATGGATTTGGGTTCAACCACTGAGCTCAAGATCAAAGTCCATTTGGATCTAATCAAAAATATGGACTCGACCAACTATAACTATTGTATTGGCTCTAGAAAAATCTTGATTTAATCTAATTTCTCTTCTTAGTCTATTTAATCTTTAATTCTAACCCTAGGGTCTAATTCAATTAGAAGGACCTGATCAAGCTAACCTATAAACCCATCACCTATGTTTTATGTGAATGGTATTAGATCTTTAATTCATAATTTTAGATCTAATATGTTCAATTTAATTCTCAATTAAGTTTGGGACTATAGGTAAGAGTTTGGTATTTGAAAATAATTTCAAATTTTATAAAATATTTTTATAATTAATTTTCTTGCATAATTATTTGAATATGAAACTTGAATTGACTCACCCCTAAATTGAGCCGACTCATCATAATTAGGCTTGCAAATGGGTCGGGTCGGATCAGGTCTTGAGTGATTCTGATCCGATCTGATTTCTTGATCAGGTCTTAATATTGGACCCATACCCATCCTGATAAAAAATCAAATCAGATCGGGTCGGGTCTATGGCCGAATTTATTGATCCATTGGATCATTCGGGTCAGGTTGGATCCATATATAACCTGATCCCAATCTATGAAATACGGATCCAGTTCAGATTGAATCGTGTCACAAGTTTAATTTATTTGAAACCTACCATTAATGAATATTAGTGCTGGATGACAATTAAGAAAGATCTCTTTTCTTTTTTTTTCCTCCAATCCTCCAACTGTAGCTTCTAATAATTAATTATATTGGATAGTAGAGGGAAACAAGAGATTTTTAAGAAGAGTCAAGATTCTAGAAGTCCATATAAAAAAAAATATAAAAAAATATAAATTTTATATAATGATATAATTGTCCCAATCTAAAACATCATACAAGGAGAATACTTGTATATTGTTAAAAATGAGACTGCATATACTGTGGATGACACAATATCTGTGTACATTAGAGCATACTCTAAAGTTTCTTAAAGTCAACAAAATAAAGTTAGAATTCAAGAAGCCCTCTTGCTTTTGTACCTCATGGCACAGTAAACATAAATCAGAAGGTTTAGAAAATTGAGTCCAGCAAAAAGTCAGAAAAAATAATTGAGATGCCTTTCATTTAAGTTATCAGGAATCCATCAAGTCTTTTCTCCTTGGGTTGTTATAAATATTACAACAGTCAGAATAAAAGAATTGAAAGATTTGAAAAATTTTTAGTTTTGTAGATTTTTAGTTTGAGAATCGGATGGGGAAGACTGAAAGGTTTGAAAAATTTTGATCCAAGTCCAAATCTTTATTTGGGTGAGTCACTCTAATTGGATTCAAGTCCTATATTTGGGTCTGGATCAGGTTGGATCGGGTCATGTATCTTAAGATCCAAATTAATCCAAAAATTTTCACGAGTCAGGTCAGGTTAGATTGGGTCCAAATTCAAAAAATCCAGACCGACCTGAAAAAAGGAACATGTCCAATTTTTGAACCCGATCCGGCTCCATGGATCTTTTAAATGGGTTCGGGTTGGATTTAACCGGATCGAGTCTAATCGGATCACGGATCAATCTGACCCATTTGCAGCCTTAATCACAATGGGTCGACTAAGTTTTGAGACTTAATTGACTTATTGATGATGAATTATAAATCATAATTTCAGTTTGTTTCATTGAGTTAACTCAACAGAAATTAAGCTGACTAACCAGGATCCTGAGTCGATCCAAACAATATTGAGTCGACTCAACAGATGAACTACAACAATTGTATTAATTTTAGATTAAAATAATTTTATATAAATAGTAATAAAATTAATCATAAATTATTTTAGAACTATTCTAAATATATTTATGATTCTAGGTTTTATTTATAAAGATTAGATGTAACTACTTTTCATACAATGTATCACATATACAATCCTAGGATTTTGCAAAAAAATAAATCTTTCTTTTCATATTCATCTTCATGGGATATAGTCACAATGACACCCCTACACATCATAAGAGGATCCAATTGAATGAAAAAAAGAGAGATATAATATCTATTACCTCTTATAACTGGACGGCCTGGTGACAAACCTAATCTGATTACTTCGCTACTCAAATTATCTAATCTAAATAATTTAAATCTAATCTAAATTATTTCAGATCTAATTATTATATTTTGATCATATCAAAATTAGATAATAATCATCATAAATAAATATCATATGCTTCAATTTAAAATCAAATTTTATAAAGATCAATACAAATTAGGACAATCTTTGTATTGTAAGGGGTAAACCTTACAGCAGGACAACCTTATTTCAGTTTGTGCGATCTAATCAATAACTAATTTTAGATCTAAAATATTATATATTAAATTTAATCAAAATTAAATTATAGATCTAAATACATATAAAATCATGAGAACCGTGGCTCTGATACCACTGTTGGGATGTGCAGGGATTTCATGTATGCATTTCAAAAATTTTATAGTAGAAGAATATCAGATTAAACTATTTAATTTATAAATATATGCATGATATAATCTTAAAACTCCTATAAATGGATCTATGATATGAATTTACATGCATAAAAATTTAAATTTAAAATAACAAGCATGTGAACAAAAACTTAGTACACTGTGATAGATCTCATCTACCATAGTGAGGGTTTCGAACCTAATACTTGAGTATGGATAGTCGAACTGCATGATTGAGAATATGAATTTGAAAGTCCTCTCTGATCGTTCATAGCCACATAAGCATCCGACCTCTATGGATGGTCCACATGATGCCCTCAGACTGATCAACCCTCTACGGGAGTGCTAGCTCATGCGGTCGGCTTCTGATGACGAATTTGATTTGATCTCCTTCTTCTATTATCTCAGACCTTTTTGATGTCAAAGATAGATCAGAGAAGGTTGCTAGAAGGTAAAGAAAAATTAGATGAAGACTCTCTTCTCTTTGGTTTTTCTCTTACCCAGAAATCCTAGAATGATTATAGGTCTCTCACCTGAGAGGAGATAAATCTCCTCCTTTGCACATGCCAAAAAGATAGAAAACCCACCCAAAACCTCACACCCCAAAAGAGATGTTTGGCCCCTCTTTTTCTCTGGTTTCTCATAGTAAAAATTAGAGACTCAGTGGTGGACAAAAACATAAGCTTTTTATGGTTGCCGGCATCATTAGATTAGGTAGGATAAGAGCCAGAGTTTGTTGCAATTCAAACTATTTTGAATTTCAATTAAACCCTAACTTTTTTTCACCCTTATCTAACCTAAAGAGGGGCTGACCAGAGGGTTTTGGCATTATAAAACAATCTAGAGCTATTCCTTTTGTTGCACAAAATAGGCACCTTTACAAGGGCCAGCGGGTGGGTAGAGTAGGATAAGAAGTTTGATTCAAATTAAAAGTCCCACTTGAATTCAAACTCAAACTACTAATACCTATCCAAAGTGGGTGACAAAAAGAGTGTCAGCTTTTGATTTTCTCATACACAAACTAATTTTGTGTGATGAGAAAAGGCATGAGTCTTTCTGGATGGCACAAGGGAGAGAGTCCTGTTCATCTAGGACTCTAGGGTTTAACCAATTGGATTTTATTTAAATTCAATCCAATTAGATCCAAATAAAATATGATGAACCTAATCTAATTAGACTCCTATAATTTTAATTAAATCTAATCAAATTAGTGAATTAATTAAGCTCTAGATTCGATCAAATCAAGATCAATTCTTTCTTACCAATTAGGTCATCTCATAACCTAATCAGACCTGACCTAATTGAATCCAATTCAATCAAAATTGATCCAAACTTTAATGCTCAATCAAATTGAGCTAATTAGTGATCTAATCACTAACTAATCCTCTATTAATAATAGAGTTTCAGTCACCAGAGTCTCCATCCAGTGGACTCTTCACTAGAGTCCCAATCCAGTAGGACTTTTTAGATTAGCCATCCGATTGAAGAGAAACTTCTAATGTGTGTGACCCCATAGGTTCGAACCTAAATTAGTAGCATAAAATAGATTTCTGTATCAATCGGAGTAACCATCTAGCAATGGTATCCAACATCCGGATAGACCGAATGTATGCAAAGCAACACTCAAGAACCTTCTTGAATACAATTAGCATATAATTCATCCTTTTGACTCTTGATGCTAGGATGACTAAGAGTTTAAACTGTCAACTCTTAACAGTATATCCATTATGTATTTTAACCTAATAAATCCTATGAATCCTCACAAGAATTACTCTGGTCAAGGTCTTACTAAATTGAAACACAAAGTATTCTCTTCAATCCTTTGAAGTCATTAATTCTATCTTGACTCACGTCATAAGTACTTGACTGTACTTAAAAATCTTTCGATCTTGAATTAAAAATTTAGATAGTCTGACACCAAAGCACAGTGAGTTGCTTGTAAGTCATCATGGTGATCTCAGGTCAGAGGGATACTTATATTTGTATCCTTTCAAAATAACTCTTGATAGCAGAGTGCTCTAGAGTTGGTCATGTTCAATGAAATGTACTCCTATATTTCACCTACATGCCATACCAGTGTCTCCACACTCCTTGGTTAAGAGCATAACTAACATATATGGCACACAACGATATATACTTGATATATCATCGTCCTAGTAATAGCATATCATTTGATCGTGAACTCATTTAAAGACTAAATGATAAATCTTTCTTTATCGATTTAAAATAGTCTTAAGGACTTTCATTATGACACAGAAGTTCGATATAGAAGATGTACAAGCTTATGATGAAAAATATCAAATAAATATTTTATTAATAATTAATTAAAATATAATTATATCAAATTACACAACCATCCACAGGTTGACAATTGGCTTTGAGACATATTTTTCAACAAATCTTCTTAGAAAAATAGTTTAACTAAGGTGGAGATAGTGGGAGAAAAATTGAGCTCGAAAAAAGAGTCTCTGAAGAGCAATAAGACATAGAACCTATAAAACTTATTCATGTTGAGCCAGTACATATAATTCCTCTTCCACTTTATA
>NC_026000.2:43177013-43202242 GCF_000442705.2 Elaeis guineensis
TTGGATCCTCATTTTCTCATCGAGCTCAATAGGATCTCCATCTTGGATCAAAAAATTTAAGTATCTATCCGACTAATGTGGTGCTCTATTGGATCGCCTTAAGGATATTTCTATATTGGACTTCAGGTTTGATCTAATCAAATTCGATTCAGATTCAGTCACTGGTGTCGGTTCTTTTACCTGTCGAACTTCATAAAGCTCGACTTTAAAGGCACTTATAAGAAACTCCTTTTTCAAAAACTGTGCCTTACGGCTGACAAATATCTTTTATTGAGCAGGAAGGTTAAGGTAATATCTCTTCATTTCCTTAGGGTACCCTATAAAATTATACTTATCAGACCTAGGTCCAAGCTTGTCGGTTTGTAATCATTTGACATAAGTTGGACACCCCTAAATCTTAAGATAAGTGAGGTTCGGCCTATGCCTTGACCATATCTCATATGGTATTTTGCTAATTGACTTGCTTGAAATATTATTGAGCACAAAACAGGCTATCTTAAGTGTATATCTCTAAAAGGAGATTGGCTAACTTACAAACCCATCATGGATCGAACTATGTCCAATAAGGCTTGATTCCTCTTTTCTGAGATGCTATTATGCTGTGGTGTCCTAGAGGTGTCTATTATGAAAGAATCTCATTCTCTCCAAGATATATCAAAAATTTACTGGAAAGGTATTCACCCCCTCGGTTAGATCGAAGAGTTTTAATATTTTTTTCAGTTTATTTCTCTACTTCATTACGTAATCATTTGAACATTTCAAATGATTCGGATTTATTTTCATCAAGTAGACATACCCATACCTAGATAGATCATCTGTGAATATCATGAAATAGCTATACCCTCGTCTAGTACTAATGTCATAGGTCCACATACATCACTATATACTAGACCTAGAACTTTACTAGCTCATTCATCTTTTTCAGTAAAAAATGACTTGTCATCTTCTCAAGAAGACAAGACTCACAGGTCAGCAATGATTCACAATCATTGATATTGATTGAGGATACTCTCTTATACTAACCTGTTTATCCTACTCTTATTAATGTGACCGAACCTATAATTTCAAAGGTAGGTATCTGTGATATTATCTAACTTTGGATGTTTATTTGGAGTGTACATTACACTCATAGGCTGTGACAAAATATAGATACCATTTCTTAATAGTCCTCACATTATTGTAACATCATTCATAATGATATCACAATAATCATTCTTTATTGATAAACTATAATTATCTTTGGTCAAAAGACCAACAGAGATTATATTCACCAAGAAAGATGGACAATAGTGACAATCACTTAAAATGATAATATTAGATTTAAAAACAAGCTCAACGACTCCTAAAGCCAAGGTTGAAACTTGACTTCCATCTTCCACATTTAGGAATCTGTTGTCGTTCTTAAATTTTCTACTAACTTAAAATCTTTGCAATGAATTGCATATGTGAACTAGACTTTCAATATCTAATATTCAGATAGTAGTATCATATATAGAGAAATTACAAGGTGTTATCATATAAGCACCTTGACCAGCAACTGATTGCTCATTTCTCTTTAGCTTATTTGGGTCATAGTCTACTTGACTTGGTTCAGTCCTAAACTTTTTAGCTAGATTGGACTCAAGAACATTGTTCAACTTTTGATACTGGCTATGAAAGTTTGGTCCAATAAACTCATCACTATCAAATAGTGAGTGGAGCGATAAATTGCTAGCCATTTCTGAAAAGAAAAGAAAACACAGACCTAATTAGTATATGAATTAATCAAGCCTAGAGATATAGACTTTAGTCTAAAGGTTCTTCCACTATTTTATATGAATTAGTAGCCTCTACCTCCAATTCGAGGAATTATCTTAACTCCTTAGCGGGTACTAGAATCCACATAAACTACATACAGGCCCGAGTATGGTTCGACCAACCCATATACATCTATGGATAAGTTCTCAATCAATTATTTCTCTAAACAATTTTGAGTAATTAATTTTGCCTCAGGTTTCATTTCAGTAGGTGATGGGCCTTCACTAAAAGTTCTAGTTAGGTCTAATCATCAATATAAACCAACTCCGTGATTCAACTAATGAACAATCAGACCTGAGTATAGCTCGACCAACCTAACTATTCATCAGATAGTACAACAGGGTCATCATATGATGAATAATAATTCCATCGTTCAAAGAATACCAGACTGATGGCACCTACAATGTCAATTAGAAATAATGGATCCATTATCGTTCACCTTAATGGGAGACTATGATCTAGTTATCACCATAATTAGCTCTTTTATAGACTTAATAATTAAAAAAATTTGATTAACATAATTTAACAAAATTAAATACATAGACTAGCTAATCTCAATCCTCCCACTGACTTCACTAAGTCACATCAGAATAGATTAGAAACAAGCCGATCCAATTGACAAGCCAGCAATCCTTCCATTGACTTCACCAAATCATGATGAGAACTAAGACAAGTTGAACTAGGAGCACCTAAATCAGTCACAACTGATTTTCTAGTTAGCATGGATCAAACCCCAATCGTTAAGCGATCTGATCAAAACATGATTTATCATGTTGGCCAGGTAATTGAGATTGGTGAGAGGGATATGTCATTAACTCATAATAAATCCAATCTATGTGAGTAGCTCTTAATTAAAGACCATCGGTCAAGGCTGCCAAATTTACCTTAGACATCAACTAGTTAATCAGTTTCAATCGGATCAACTTATGAATTTGGGTTCGACCATTGAGCTTAAGATCAAAGTCCATTTGGGTCTAATCAAAGATATGGACTCGACCAACTACAACTATTGTATTGACTCTAAAGAAATCTTGATTTAATCTAATTTCTCTTCTTAGTCTATTTAATCTTTAATTCTAACCCTAGGATCTAATCCAATTAGAAGGATCTGATCAAGCTAACCTATAAACCCATCATCTATATTTTATGTGAATGATATTAGATCTTTAATTCACAATTCTAGATCTAATATATTCAATTTAATTCTCAATTAAGTTTGGGACTGTAGGTAGGAGTTCAGTATTTAAAAATAATTTCAAATTTTATAAAATATTTTTATAATTAATTTTCATGCATAATTATTTGAATCTGAAACTTGAATCGACTCACCCCTAAATTGAGCTGACTCATCACAATTAGGCTTGCAAATGGGTCGGGTCGGATCAAATCTTGAGTGATTCTGATTTGATCTGATTTCTTGATTAGGTCTTAATATTGGACCCATACCCATCCTGATAAAAATTCAGATCAGATCGGGTCGGGTCTATGGCTGAATTTATTGATCAATTGGATCATTCGGATTGGATCGGGTCGGGTCCATATATAACCTGATCCCAATCTATAAAATACAGATCCAGTTCAGATTGAATCGGGTCACAGGTTTAATTTATTTGAAACCTACCATCAATGAATATTAGTGCTAGATGACAATTAAGAAAGATCTCTTTTCTTTTTTTTTTTCCTCCAATCCTCCAACTGTAGCTTCTAATAATTATTGTATTAGATAGCAGAGGAAAACAAGAGGTTTTTGAGAACAGTCAAGATTCTAGAAGTCCACACAAAAAAAAAATATAAATTTTATATAATGAAATAATTGTTCCAATCTAAAACATCATACAAGGAGAATACTTATACATTGTTAAAAATGAGACTGCATATACTGTGGATGACATAATATCTGTGCACATTAGAGCATGCTTTGAAGTTTTAAAGTCAACAAAATAAAGTTAGAATTCAAGAAACCTTCTTGCTTTAGTATCTCATGGCACAGTAAACATAAATCAGAAGGTTTAGAAAATTGAGTCCAGCAAAAAGTTAGAAAAAGTGATTGAGATGCCTTTCATTTAAGTTATCAGGAATCCATCAAGTCTTTTCTCCTTGGGTTGTTATAAATGTTACAACAGTCAGAATAAAAGAACTAAAATATTTAAAATATTTTTAGTTTTGAAGATTTTTAGTTTGAGAATCGGATGGGGAAGACTAAAAGATTTGAAAAATTTTGATCCAAGCCCAAATCCCTATTTGGGTGAGTCACTCTAACTGGATTCAAGTCCTATATTTGGGTCTGAATCAGGTTGGATCGGGTCATGTATCTTAAGATCTAAATTAATCCAAAAATCTTCATGAGTCGGGTTAGATCGGATTGGATCCAAATTCAAAAAATTCAGACCGACCCGAAAAAGAAACAGGTCCAATTTTTGAACCCGACTCGGCTCCATGGATCTTTTAAATGGGTTCGGGTTGGATTTAACCGGATCGGGTCTAATCAAATCACGAATCAATCTGACCCATTTGTAGCCTTAATCACAATGGGTTGACTAAGTTTTGAGACTTAATTGACTTATTGATGATAAATTATAAATCATAATTTCAGCTTGTTTCATTGAGTTAACTTAACAGAAATTAAGCTGACTAACCAGGGTCCTGAGTCGATCCAAACAATATTGAGTCGACTCAACAGATGAACTACAATAATTGCATTAAGTTCAGATTAAAATAATTCTACATAAATAGTAATAAAATCAATCATAAATTATTTTAAAATTATTCTAAACATATTTATGATTTTAGATTTTATTTCTAAAAATTAGATGTAACTACTTTTCATACAATGTATCATATATAAAATCTTAAGATTTTGCAAAAAAGTAAATCTTTCTTTTCGTATTCATCTTCATGGGATATAGTCATAATGACACCCCTACACATCATAAGAGGATCCAATTGAATGAAGAAAAGAGAGATATAATCTCTATTACCTCTTATAACTGGACGGCCTGGTGACAAACCTAATCCGATTACTTCACTACTCAAATTATCTAATCTAAATAATTTAGATCCAATCTAAATTATTTTAGATCTAATTATTATATTTTGATCATATCAAAATTAGATAATAATCATCATAAATAAATATCATATACTTCAATTTAAAATCAAATTTTATAAAGATCAATACAAATTAGGACAACCTTAGTATTGTAAGGGATAAACCTTACAGCAGGACAACCTTATTTCAGTTTGTGCGATCTGATCAATAACTAATTTTAGATCTAAAATATCATATATCAGATTTAATCAAAATTAAATTATAGATCTAAATACATATAAAATCATGAGAATCATGGCTCTGATACCACTGTTGGGATGTGCAGAGATTTCATGCATGCATTTCAAAAATTTTACAGTAGAAGAATATCAGATTAAACTATTTAATCTATAAATATATGCATGATCTAATCTTAAAACTCCTATAAATAGATCTATGATATGAATTTATATGCATAAAAATTTAAGTTTAAAATAACAAGCATGTGAATAAAAACTCAGTACACTGTGATAGATCTCATCTACCACAGTGAGGGTTCCGAACCTAATACTTGAGTATGGATAGTCAAACTCCATAATTGAGAATATGGATCTGAAAGTCCTCTCTGATCATTCATAGCTGCACAAGCGTCCGACCTCTATGGATGGTCCACACAATGCCCTCAGACTGATCAACTCTCTACGGGAGTGCTAGCTCATGCGGTCGGCTTTTGATGGCAGATTTGATTTGATCACCTTCTTCTATTATCTTAGACCTTTTTGATGTCAAAGATAGATCAAAAGAGGTTGCTGGAAGGTAAAGAAAAATTAGATGAAGACTCTCTTCTCTTTGGTTTCTCTCTTACCCAGAAATCCTAGAACGATTCTAGGTCTCTCACTCGAAAGGAGATAAATCTCCTCCTTTGCGCATGCCAAAAAGGTAGAAAACCCACCCAAAATCTCACACCCCAAAAGAGATGTTTGGCCCTCTTTTTCTCTGGTTTCTCATAGTAAAAATTAGAGACTCAGTGGTGCACAAAAACATAAGCTTTTTATGGTTGCCAGCATCATCAAATTAGGTAGGATAAGAGCCAGAGTTTGTTGCAATTCAAACTATTTTGAATTTCAATTAAACCCCAACTTTTTCTCATCCTTATCTGACCTAAAGAGGGGCTGACCAAAGGGTTTTGAGCATAGAAAACAATCTAGAGCTATTCCTTTTGTCGCACAAAATAGGCATCTTTACAAGGGCCAGCGGGTGGGTAGAGTAGGATAAGAAGTTTGATTCAAATTAAAAGTCCCACTTGAATTCAAACTCAAACAACTAATAACTATCCAAAGTGGATGACAAAAAGAGTGTCAACTTTTGATTTTCTCATGCACAAACTAATTTTGTGTGATGAGAAAAGGCATGAGTCTTTCTAGATGGCGCAAGGGAGAGAGTCCTGTTCATCTGGGACTCTAGGGTTTAACCAATTGGATTTTATTTAAATTCAATCCAGTTAGATCCAAATAAAATATGATGAACCTAATCTAATTAGACTCCCATAATTTTAATTAAACTTAATCAAATTAGTAAATTAATTAAGCCCTAGATTCGATCAAATCAGGATCAATTCTTTCTTACCAATTAGGTCATCTCATAACCTAATCAGACCTGACCTAACTGAATTCAATTCAATCAAAATTGATCCAAACTTTAATGCTCAATCAAATTGAGCTAATTAGTGATCTAATCACTAACTAATCTTCCATTAATAATAGAGTTTCAATCCAGTAGGACTCTTCACTAGAGTCTCCGTCCAGTGAAACTCTTCACTAGAGTCCCAATCCAGTAGAACTCTTTAGATTAGCCATCCTATTGGAGAGAAACTTCTAATGTGTGTGACCCCATAGGTTCAAACCTAAATTAGTAGTATAAAAATAGATTTTTGTACCAATCAGAGTAATCATCTAGCAATGGTATCCAACATCCGGATAGATCGAATGTATGCAAAGCAACACTCAAGAACCTTCTTGGATACAGTTAGCATATAATTCATCCTTTTGACCCTTGATGCTAGGATGACTTAGAGTTTAAACTGTCAACTCTTAATAGTATATTCATTATGTATTTCAACCTAATAAATCCTATAACTCCTCACAAGAATTGCTCTGGTCAAGGTCTTACTAAATTGAAACACAAAGTATTCTCTCCAATCCTTTGGAGTCGTTAATTCCATCTTGACTCACGTCATAAGTACTTGACTGTACCTAAAATTATTTCGACCTTGAATTAAAAATTCAGATAGTCTGTCACCAAAGCACAATAAGTTGCTTATAAGTCACCATGGTGATCTTAGGTCGGAGGGATACTTATATCCGTATCCTTTCAAAATAACTCTTGATAGCAGAGTACTCTAGAGTTGGTCATGTTCAATGAAATGTACTCTTATATTTCACCTACATGCCATACCAGTGTCTCCACACTCCTTGGTTAAGAGCACAACTAACTTATATGGCACACAACGACCTACACTTGATATATCATCGTCTTAATAATAGCATATCATTTGGTCGTGAACTCATTTAAGGACTAAACGATAAATCTTTCTTTATCGATTTAAAATAGTCTTAAGGACTTTCATTATGACATAAAAGTTTGATATAGAAGATGTACAAGCTTATGATGAAAAATATCAAATAAATATTTTATTAATAATTAATTAAAATATAATTATATCAAATTACACAACCATCCACAGGCTGACAATTGACTTTGAGATATATTTTTCAACAAATCTTCTTAGAAAAATAGTTTATCTAAGGTGGAGATAGTGAGAGAAAAATTGAGCTCGAAGAAAGAGTCTCTGAAGAGCAATAAGTCATAGAACCTATAAAACCTATTCATGTTGAGCCAGTACATGTAATTCCTCTTCCACTTTATAGATCGAGTAGAATTTTTTATCCTCCTAAAAGATACTTAAGTATTCTGATAGAAAAAGTAGAAAAAATATTTTTTATGGAAAATAAAGAATATGAAAATAATTTCAAAATCTACAATGAGATGGTGTCAGACATCGATATTGGAATTCAAAGTTTGGGGTATGCATATGTATTTCAAAATTTTATTTTTTAAATACCATAATAAAATATAAGATTAAAATATTTTTAATCTGAATTATGCATACATAAAAATATAAAACCACAAAGATCTAGTTCATGTACTGAAATTGACATATGCTGAAATTTAAATTGTGATCAAATCGCATACCTATTTTGTAATTCTTTTCTTCAAATTTGGATCTAAAAGAGAAGAGACTTTTTTCTAGCCGCATAAGTATCTGGTCTCTATGGATATCCACTCAAGATTAGTCTGGAATAGTCCTTTTCAAGTTGAATTTTTTTCTCTAAGAAAATTCAGCCTGCTGAATCTGAACGAAGTTTGGATCACGATCAACACTTAATCTCTTTTCTTGATCTTCTTCTTCTCTTCTTCTCTTGCCTTTCTGTCTTGCTTTGTACTACTACCAAACATCAAGAACCAGCAAAGGAGGGGACGCCCAATAGCTTGGGCATGGAAGAACTTGGGACGCCCAACAAGGGTTGGGCATGTGGGACGCCAAGGGAGAAGAGAGGGAGAGAGGAAGAGAGGGCGTGGAGAGTCTCCAAAGGTGGGCATGGGTTGCTGGTTGGATACACTAGAGACCTTAGAGGAGGTCCCTTTAAATAGGTATAAGAATTGAATCCTATTCAATCTCATAATACAAGTCCTACTTGCATTAGATTTCCTAATAACTTAAGTTATTCAATTTATATTAGGAATCCTTTTAGGTGCCAACTCTTGGAGCCTTGCACCCATATAAACACACCTCAAAGTGTACCCAAAAGATGCCCCATGTGAAATCAAAAGGCTTTCTAATCATGGGACACATCCAACTTGATCAAATCAAGGTGGCACCCAAGAATAACTATCAAAAAAATTAATTAGGGACTTGCACCTTTAATTCATATGATCCAAAATCTTAAATACCTAACAATTGGAGTCTAATGAATCTAATTCATTTAAATTATTAGCAGATAATTAAGTTTGAATTATCTTATCAAATAAAAAATCTAAATGTAAAGAGAAAATTTGGTCCAATTATGTGCTAGCAAAGTTACCTTGAATCCAATCGGATTTTTCTAAACCCAATTGACACTTTATAAGCTCAATTATTAATTTTAGGCCTAATCTTTTTGTTGTGTGACCCCATAGGTTCAATTCTATCTGGTAGTGAGATATACAATAATCTCTATCAAAGTATCATTGAAACTCTTTCCAATGGGTCAGAACAATTCTATTCTAACTCATCAAGGATTGTTGATCCAGAACAATCTGAGTGAGCTCTCACAATCCACCAGTGACACCTAGCAGTATGTAGTGGCAACTCAGTAGAACTGAAATAAACCTCTAGATATAGTTAATGTGTGATTCAGTTCTTCTATCGTGAGTCCAGACTAGATGGCAGGTCATGGATAAATTGTCAAACCTCAACATCAGTCATATGATAGATTCAATTAGGTCAAGTCCAATTATGATTTCTATGAAAATTTTTTTCTATCAATCACACTACTGTGGCCACAGACTCTCAGACTTGGCCTCTCAAATCTCATAGAACTACTCCTTTCTATCAAGGTCGATAGATCCTATCTTGATGCGCATCTTATTCCTACAATGGACCAACTGTCGCCAACATCCACTATAAGGGCTCATTGAGATCCATTTTTATGTGTTAATCAAACTCTAGCAGTCTCACTATGAGTAGTAGTACCATCTAAGGTCAAAGAATCAGTCACACAATTACAACATCAAGATAATCATTGATGAATGAATTAAAATCCAAGTAACCTCTCGTATGATCACGCTCAGTACTAGTTATTCTCTAACAACAACCTGCATTTATCATCTAGTGTCTCTATATTGTAGACTAGAAATCCATCTATCTCAAAAGAAATGATCTGTATGTCAGTCTATTCAGATCAATCATCATCTTCATGAGGATCCTATGATCGGAAGTATTTAGAAATTAAATACATGTCTCTAATTCTCAACATCTTGAGAATATGTATCAAAAATTAATTCTATGGATGATTCAAGGATATATCACACATAAATAAAAAGTAAACTTATTTTTTTATTAATCATATCAATATATTAAGTACAAAATTATATCCTAAATTTATTACAATGTGTCAGCCATATTGGCTTCTAGGATATACATCTAACAATCTCTCACTTAGACTAAAGTCAATTGACCATAAATCTAAGTTCCATCTTTTCAAGATAGACTTTCGTTTTTGATTAGCTCAACTGTATTGTCAGCAGGTCTGCCACATTATCTGTGGAGTCTACTCTTCATACCTCGACATATTTTTTTTCGAGATAGTCATGTATGATATGATACCGTCACTCGATGTGTTTTGATTTCTATTGAGACCTCGGCTCCTTAGCAAGTGCTATAGCTTTATTGTTGTCACAGTAAAGTGATATGGCATTTGATGTCATAACTTCAAGTTCTATAATAAACTTCTTGATCCAGAAGCCTTCTTTCGCAGCATCCAAAGCAATGACATACTCAGCCTCTATAATCGAATCCACTATGATGGATTGCTTGGAACTCATTTAGCTGATTGCACCACTATTGCAAACAAACACATATTTTGATGTAGACTTTCTATCATCAAGATCAGACATAAAGTCTGAGTCAGTATACCCCTCAACTCATAACTCAGAATCTCTTTCAAAGATCAAAAATAAATCCTTAGTTCTTCTCAAGTACTTAAAGATGTTCTTCACAGCTATTCAGTATTCCTCATCGAGATTCGACTGATACCTGCTCGTGACACTCACAGCAAGGGCAATATCAGGTCAAGTACATAGCATGGCATACATGAGCTCCTTATGGTCGAGGCATAAGGAATCCTACTCATACGCTGTATTTCTTCAGATGTGGTTGGACACATCATCTTGGAAAGATTAATACCATACCTAAGGGGTAAAAGTCCTCTTTTGGAGTTTTTCATGTTGAACCTCTTCAATATTTTGCTATGTACAGCTTTTGTGATAGGCCTAGCATCCGTTTAGGTCTATTCTTATAGACTTTTATTTGGAGAATATAGGATGTTTCTCCTAGATCTTTCATGGAGAATTCCTTGGATAACCATCTTTTGACCATGGTTAGCATGAAAATATCATTTTCAATAAGGAGAATATCATCCACATACAATACGAGGAATGTTATGGTATTCTTACTGACCCTTTTGTATATATATGGTTCCTCTTCATTTTTGATGAAATCAAATGATTTGATTGCCTCATCAAAATGATGATTTCAACTCCGAAAAATTTGCTTTAATTTGTATATGAACCTTTGCAGTTTACAGATTTTATGATCACCATCACCAGACGTGAAACCCATAGGCTACTCCATATAGATATCTTCCTCAAGATATCCATTCAGAAAAGTAATTTTTATATCCATCTACAAGATTTCATAGTCATAGTAAGCTGCAATAGCAAATAAAGCAAAGATAGATTTCAGCATAGCTATGGACGAGAAGATTTTCTGATAGTCAATGCCCTCGTGCTGACTATAATCTTTAGCCACAAACCTACTTTATAGGTCTCTACCTTACCATTGGTACCTATTTTTTTTTCTAGATCTATTTACACTCAATGGGTACAATACCCTCAAATAGATCCACTAAAGTCCATATTTGGTTTGAGTGCATCGAGTCAATTTCTGACTTCATAGCATCTAACCATTTCTTGAAATCGATGTCAGACATCGCTTCATCAAAGGTATTAGGATCTGTTGGAAATTATATTCTAAAACCAATCGTGTGACGATTGAGTTCATCCTTGTATATAAATTATTGATTATGAATAATAGTTATTCTGATATTTTTCATCACAAAGTGACATCTTCCTTAAACTCTTGTACTGTGATGAAGTCTCTAGAACTATGCTAGTGCACGATAAAGAGAAGATTTATCGTATAGTTCTTAGATAAATTTGTGATCAAATGATACGTCATTATGGGATGATGATGTTTATCGAGTGAAGGTCATTGTGCACCATATGGGTTGGTTGTCCTCTTAACCAAAGAGTGTGATGACACTGGTATGACATATAAGTAAGATATAAGGGTACATCATCACTAAACAAGTGACTCACTTACTGAGCATTCTGCTATCAAGAGCTGCTCGTGAAACATATGGGTATAAATATTCTTCAGACCTGAGATCACCATAGTGACTTACAAGCAACTCACTGTGCTTTGGTGTCGAACTACCTGAATTTTTAATGCAGTGACGGAAGGCTACTGGGTACAGTCAAGTACTTATGAAGTTTGTGTGTGGATCAAGATAGGATTGACCCCTCCAGATTATTGGAGTTAATGTATCACTGTATTTCAATTTAGTAAAGCCTTGGTCAAGGTAATCCATGACATAGATTTGAAAGGTTGAAATATAATGTGGATGAAGCAATCTTGGTTGACAGTTAACCTGAGACCATCCTAGAGCATCTAGGGTCAAAAAGATGAATTATGCGGTAACCATGAGTATGGGTTCTGAAGTATTCCTTTATGATAATTTAATCTATCTGAACATCGAAAACCATTACTAGATGGTATCTCGGTTAGTACAGAAATTGATTCTTGTGCTACCGGCTTAGTATTTGAACCTATAGAGTCACGCACACAAGTCAGACAAAGTCAGAAAGAATTGATTTATGTTTATATGTCTAATCTGGAAGTACTTGACTTGATTGAACATATAAGCTAACTTGATTGAAAACTGAGTTATGGGTCAAATGGGATTGAAGAGTTGACTATGTCTAGCTAGCACTACATATGAGGTTTAGGTTCAATTCTGGGAATGAACAATTTCTATCTATTATCCATGGAACATATGAAAGATTAAATTTAAGTACTAATTAATTTTAGATTATATCTAAATTAATTAGACTTAAATAGATTTAAAATCTAAGTTAGACTGGGTACAAAAGTCTTAAAGAGTTTAGGATTGACAGCCTTTCGAAATTATTTCAAACTGACTTCGAATCGGATTCGAATCAAACTTATTTTGGATGAGATATGAGTATTCCTATTTATACTGAGAATACCCACTCATGAAGCATGACCAAAAATTGGTTTGGTACTTATTTGGGGCATCCCATGTGGGTGTGGGAGTGGGTGCAAAGTGGATATCATAAGTGATGGCAATTATATCTTATGTAGAAGTCCTTCTTTCATGAGTATTGAACCAATTCAAATCAGATTTGAATAAAGAGTCCTCCTCTCATTGGGATCATGAGAATCATCTATAAATAGAGAGGGTCTCTATCTATGAATGAAAGAAGAGAATAGAATAGCAAACAAATCAAATTGAGAGAAGAGAAAAAGAGAGAGAGACAGACGTGTAAAGAGAGAGGTCTTTCATCTTCTACATCTCTCCCTTTGTTGCCGCCTCCTCTCCTTGGACGTGAATCCTTTTTCGACATCCTACCTACTAGTGTGAGATATCACATCATCATATCTCATCCCTCAATTGATTGTATATACGAAGCCAATTGGATTAGAGTTCATCCTGCTTTCCTGCAGCGTCTGACATGCATGCGAAGTAGAGGGTCTATATATCGAGACCTCCGCAAAGATTTATATTAGATAATTTATAATTTAATCTCTGATTCCATAATGATTCAGATAAAAATTTGATCTTTAAACAAGTAGAATATTAGAAAAAATTTTTAGATGCAACCTGGGCATTCTGGAGGGAAACTGTTTCCTTCCCTTCAACTGGTATCAGAGTCAGGTTTGAAATATGTACATACAAAATAAATTTTTTTATAATTTTTTATATGAGATATAATTAAAATTTTTTATGTGATATTAAATATCATTTAAATATTTTTATATAAAATTTTTGATCTAATTTTGATTGGATTAGAGGTGCCTAATCAATGGTTGATTGAGATTGTTATAATTCTATTATAATAGAATTCTGCTGTTGCTGAATTTTTGATGAAAAATAACATGAATTAAAAATCTATTTTAAATTTATTTTAATAAAATTTTAATTTTATTATTTTTCTTATGAAGTAAAGATTATTTCAGATTTAAATTAGATCCATTTCGATGGATATTTAGATCTGAATCCTATCATAATTCAATACTATACAAAAATAGATTTTATCAAAAAATAATTCCTTATGTATTCATATTTGCATCTAATTATTTTTTTATTTGATATCAAATCTAAAATTGATATTTTATAATCAGTATAAGATAAGTTTTAGATTTGATATGATATATATGATACATTAAATCTAATTAGATTAAATGAAGAACATAATTGATGAGATCAAGGATATGTTCATGATATAAAATAATTTTATCAATAATTACATGTTGATGTAATTATATATGAAATTATATTTTAAATCTTAGTAGCTTAGTATTCAGATTTATGAGATCATCCGATCGTCCGATCATAAGAGATTGAAGAGATTAATCTCTCTTTTGCCTATTCGATGAGTTCTCTTATAATGTGTAGGGGTGTTGTTGTGATTCAATTTTATGAAGAAAAAAAATAAATAGACTTTTATGTATTATTTTGATCATAAATATATTTAAATTAGATCTAAAGTGATTTATGATTCATTATAATAGGATAAAATTTAGATATAAAATTATTTTAGATCTGAATTACATGTTACATATGATGTAATTGGTATTGATCTAAAAGTTGTCATGATACATGAGGTGTATGAATGAAGTTTAGATCATACCTATGTATATTTAATTGTTAAACATATTATAAAAATTTATTTTCATATGTTGAAACATATAATATGCTTCACTCGAAACTCTTGTATAATAGTTCTACAAACTGAAACACACGTTTCACATACTTAATTTTGAATTAAATTTGAATGATCTAAAATTAAAAATTAAAGATCATTAAGACACCACATAATATGATGAGCAAAGGGTTAGCATGAATCAGATCCTTTTAATGGGTTAGACCTAGAGTTAGGAACACATATGGATCGAGTAGAGAAATTAATTAAATCTAATCAAGTGTTGAACTAGATTAGATCAGTATTTCTCTAAATCAATCTCAATAGTTGATGTTTGATCAAGTCCATGTGTTTGATCCTAATAAATGGACCATGATCATAGCTTCGTGGTTGAGTTCGAATCTTCTGGTGTACCAAATTGAAACTAATTAATCAGTTGGTGTCTAAGGTAAGTTTGGCAGATTCGATCAAGTAATTTTTAATTGGGAGCTATTCACCTAGATGCATCTATGGTGAGTTAAGAGCAGATCCCTCCCACTGATCTTACTTACCTGGCCAATATGGTAGATTATATTTTGATTAGGTCATTAGTCGATTGGTGCAGACCCATGCCATTAAGGTGAATCAGTGTGACTGATTTAGGTGTCTTTAAACCAGCTTGTGTTTAATCCTTTACATGACTTGGTGAAGTTAGTGGAAGGATTTGCAGCTTGCAAGTCGACTTCTTCTCTTATTCTCAGGTCAATGAAATTAAATTCTTGAAATTATTAGGTTCATAAAGTAATAAAATTATGAGATAACTTGGTCATTGCCTCCCATTAAGGTGTGTGATAATGAGTCCAATATTCTAAATAGATATTGGAGGTGCTACATGCCAGGTGTCTATTACGTATTGGAATTGTCATTCATCATATGACCATCATGATGCACCTTCAGATCAATGCTCAGGTTGGTTGAGCCACACTCGAGCCTGGATATCCGTTTGTTGGATGCACTTGATGTGTCATATTAATGGTTGGATCTAACCAAGATTTTCAATGGAGGCGCCACATGCCTGCTGAAGGGAAGTCTAGGGCAAAACCCAATGCTAGAAGTTGTTTGGAGAAATAATTGGTTATGAACCTACCTATGGATGCACTAGGGTTGGTCGAGCCACACTCGAGCCTGAATGCAGTCCGTATGGATTCTAGTACCTGCTAAGAAATTAATGTAATTCTTCGAGTTGAAGGTAGAGGTTACCAATTCATAAAAAATAGTGAGAGGACCTTTAGACTAAAGTCCATATCTTCAGAATTAAAAAAATTAAAAATTCATATACCAATAGGCTAATATTTTTTCCTTTCAGTTATGGCCAACACACTATCCTCTGTTCGCTGTTGGACAGCGATAAGCTCACCGGACCCAACTTCGATAGCTGGTATCGAAAGTTGAAGATCATGTTGGAGCATGAGAGGATTTTGTATATCCTTAAAATCAGGCACCCGAAAAATCTGCAGTCAAAGCTCCTCGTGCTACGAGAGACACTTACGTGAAGTGGCTCAATGATCGCACAACTGTGCGTTGCGTGATGAGGGCAGCTATGAATGATGAACTGAGTCATAAGTTCGAGGATGCGCAGCCTGAGGAGATGATTCAAATGTTGAATAAATCCTTTGGCACCCCTGAGGATGTGGAGAGATATAAAACCTCCTGCATAGTGTTCAATGCTCGTATGCGAGAGGGAGCTTCAGTCATCGATTATGTATTATACATGATTGAGTAAATTGAATGCCTTAGCAAATTTGACTTTTCGTTGCATGAATAGTTAGGCAAGGATGCTATCCTCAATTCGCTACCAAAATCCTACCTACCCATTCTCAGTCATTATAGAATGATGAAGCCTGCAGTAAACTATCATGATTTGCTAAGGTTATTGCAGACTTTTGAAAAGGATCGCCAGCTCCAAAAGGAGCCAGTGAATTTAGTGGGAGGTTCATCTGCAGGGCGTCGATCCTCTAAGAGAGGAAAGAAAAAAAGAAGCAACAATTTTATGCCACCGATCCCAAGCAGAGCAAACCATTAAAAGTTGACAAGAGCCAAGCAGAGTGCTTCTTTTATAAGAAGTTGGGTCATTGAAAAAGAAATTATCCTGCTTATATAGCCATCCTTGACCCAAACAGGCCTAAGAACAAGAGAAAGAGGCAAGTGGTTGCTTCACAAGGTATTTATATGATAATACCTTATAATTTCTCTATTTGTGATACTACTACCTGGGTATTGGATACCGAAAGTCCTATTAATATATGCAATTCATTGCAGGGACTACAGGTAAGTAAAATATTTCAAGAGGACGAGCGGTTTCTTAACATTGGAGATGGAAGCCTGATTCTAGTTCTGGCCTTGGAAACTTTGCAGCTTGTTTTCGAGTCCAGTAGTGTCATGTTAGATAATTATCATTATTATCCCTTCTTTATGATGAATGTCATCTCTGTAGGCCTTTTGGCCAAACTTGGTTACAAGTTTATAATAAAGGATGATTTTTGTGATATCATTATGAATGATACTACAATTATGTATGGACAATTAAAACATGACATATACATAATATCACGGCCTGTTAGTATAATGTACACACCTAGTAAACATCCTAAAATAGATAATGTCAGCGAATCCTACCTTTGGCATTGTAAGCTTGGTCATGTGAACAAGAATAGGATTGACAGGTTGATCAAGGAATATGTCCTTGAGATAGATGATTGTGAATTATTGCCTACCTGTGAATCTTATCTACTTGGTAAGATGACTAAGTCACTTTTTAAAAAAAAAGATGAAAGAGCTAGTGATATCTTAGGTCTAATACATACTGATGTATATGGGCCTATGAACATAAGTGCTAGAGGAGGATACTACTATTTCATTACGTTTACAGATGACCTATCGTGGTATGGGTATATCTATCTTATGAAGCATAAGTCAGAATCATTTGAAATGTTCAAACGATTCCATACTGAAGTAGAAAAATAAATTAGAAAGAGTATTAAAATTCTTCGATCAGATCGAGGAGATGAATACCTCACCAGTGAGTTTTTGATATATCTAGAAGAGAATGAGATTCTCTCACAATGGACCTCTCTTGGAACACCACAGCATAATGGTATGTCCAAGAGGAGGAATCGAACCTTGTTAGACATGGTCCGATCCATGATGGGCTTTTTCAGTCTACCAATATTCTTTTGGGGATATGCTCTAGAGATTACCTACTATATTTTGAATAAGGTGCCCAGCAAATCTATCGATAAAACTTCATATGAGATATGGACTGGACGTAAGTCGGTGCTCTCACATCTTAGGGTCTGGGGGTGTCCAGCTTATGTCAAGCATTTAAAGATAAATAAGTTTGGACCGAAGTTCAATAGATGCTTGTTCATAGAGTATCCAAAGAAAACTAAAGGGTACTACTTCTACCTCGCTGCAGAATAAAAGGTGTTTGTTAGCAGTCGGACAGTCTTTTTGGAAAAAGAGTTTCTTGGTGAAGAAGCTAATGCCTGTAAAATTGAACTTGATGAAGTTTATGAGGTGAAAGGATTGACTACAGAATTAGATTTGATTGATGAATCGAATTTGGAGCCAATAGAGGCACCATTAAGGAGATCCGATAGAGTACCGCATCAGCCGGACAGATACTATGGTTTTCTGATCCAGGACGGTGATCCTATTGAACTTGATGAGAATGATAAGGATCCGATCACCTATATGGAGGCAATGCAAAGGCTCGACTCCCAAAAATAGCTTGAGGCTATGAAGTTTGAGATGGAGTCCATGGAGATCAATAGTGTCTGGACACTAGTTGATCCGTCCGAAGGGATAAAATTCATAAGGTGTAAATGAATTTTCAAGAGAAAATGAGAAGCAGATGGGAAGGTAGAGACCTATAAAGCTCAGCTAGTTGCTAAGGGTTACCGTCAGCATTATGGTATAGACTATGACGAGACGTTCTCTCCTGTGGCAATACTCAAGTCTATCCAGATTATGCTTGCTGTCGCTCACACTTAGATTATGACATCTGACAGATGGATGTCAAAATTGCTTTTCTTAATGGAGAGCGAAAAGAAGAGGTGTATATAATACAACCTGAAGGGTTCACATCTACAGACGAGTCAAAAGTATGCAAGCTGAAAAGATCAATTTATGGACTTAAACAGGTATTGAGGAGTTGGAACATGCATTTTGATAAAATAATCAAAATGTATGGCTTCATTAGGAACGGAGAAGAGCCTTGCATCTACAAATGGGCTTTCGATTTTGTGGTCATTTTTTTTGTATTTCATGTGGATGGCATACTGTTACTAGAAAATGACATCCCAGCTTTGCAAAGTGTGAAGTTATGGTTATCATCACAGTTCTCCATGAAGGACTTGGGAGAAGCATCCTACATCCTAGGGATGAAGATCTATAGGGATAGATCTAGAAGGTTGCTTGGATTATCCCAATCCACGTACATGGACACCTTATTGAAGCAGTTCAACATGGATAATTTCAAGAAAAGCTATCTTTCGATAGGCCATAGAATTACTCTTTTCAAGAAGGATTATCCGACAACTTTTTAGGAGAGAGAGCATCTGAGTAGAATACCATATGCTTCAGCAGTGGGATCTATCATGTACGCTATGATATATACGAGGTCGAATGTGGCCTATTCACTAAGAGTAGTGAGTAGGTGCCAGTCAGATTTGGGTGAGAAGTATTGGAAGATTGCAAAAGCAATTCTTAAGTATTTGAGAAATACTAAAGACTAATGGCTTATCTATAGAGACTCTGATCTAAAACTTGTGGGATATACTGATTTTAATTTTTAATCAGATTGTGATGACAGCAGAAGCATATCGAGCTACATATTTACCTTGAATGGAGGAGCTGTTTGCTGAAAAGTTTCAAGCAACATACTGTGGCCGATTCTGTATGCGAAGCGGAATACATTGCTGCATCAGATGCTGCAAAGGAGATGGTGTGGTTGCAAAAGTTTATTATCAAGCTGGGAGTTGTACCTTTCATTGATGGTCCTATCTATTAGATGTGTGCCCTAGATGCCAGATCAGCTGACACATTCCTGTACAGATCTAAGGGCAAATTTATAATTTTGACTATAAATGAATAAAATATTTATTCTTCTATCACATTGTGTACATTATGTCTGTGATACATCCTTTGAGTTAGTAGGAATATAAATTCATATTTTCAAGAGTTAAAAATTTAAGGCATAAATTTATATAACTAACTCATAAACAGCTCCTGACCATAGGATCATCACGAGGATGGTGATCGATCTGGAAGGTTGGTGTACGATCGCTTCCTTAGGGTAGATGTGTCTTGAGTCTATGATGTGGAGACACCAGAGTAAGAGTACAGGTATTCATTGAGAATGAGAGTACTGAGCATGACCACTTTGAGCAGTCATAAGAAAGTCTATCTTCTCGTCAATGACTAGCTCGATGCTGCAGTTGTGTGTCTAGTTCTTTAATCTGAGGTGCATCGACAGTTCACCTTGAGTGTGTTATAGTTTGACTACACCATAACTCGATCTCCTAACCATTCGGAACCTGAGGTGTATGTTGGCTGTAGCATATTCATTGTAGGAACTAGGTCGCACCAAGATGGGATCTATCAACCTCGGTAGATGAGAGGAGTAGTCCTATGATAATTGAAAGATTGAGTCCTTAAGCCCATGGCCATGGCAGAGTAAAATAATAGAAAAGAGTTTTCCATTAATGTTTCACATCGGACTCGGATTGATCGATTAACTCATATGACTGATGTTGGGTTTGACGAGTTCACCTTAACCCTAATTCAGTCAGGACTCATGATAGAGGAACTCAATCACATAGGTAGCTGCACTGAGAGGTTCGTCTTTAGTTCTGATGGATTGCCACCATATACTGCTAGGTGTCACAAGTGGATTTTTAGAGCAATTAGAATGATATTGATGATCGATCATTCTAATTGTCTGAATCAGAAGAGTTCTGATCCATCGAAAGGAGTTTCGATGATGTCGATGATGAGATCATGACATGTCTCATTACCAAATAAAATTGAACCTAACTAGGTCACACAAATAAGGGTTAGGGTCTAGATGTCATTAATTGGGCTAACCCAATTGATTTGGATAAGATCCAATTAGGTTCAAGGAAATCGTGCTAGCACACGATTGAGCCTAACTTTCTCCTCGTGTAATCTTTTCTGTCTCTACTGAGCCAAATGTGATTTGACTCATCCAGAGAATCTTGAGAAAGTTTTTCTCAGTCTAAATGAAGCTTGTCCAGCTTAAAAAAAGTTTGTCTTAATTCATGAGATGAATTTAAGACAATCACCTACTAATTCCTGTCACCTGCCAATTTCATTTTAGGACATCTATCAAATATTGACATATGGGTCTTAAACTGAAGAGAGCTCATTGGAGGATTTTTATGGAGTGTCCACATACCTAAACCACATCAAATTGGGTGCTATAATCAGATTATGGCATGAGTCCAATTGAATTAAAGTGGGCGCCCCAAATGGATAAGAATGAAAGAGTCCTGATAAACATGGACTCTTTGGCACCACCTTGCTTGTGCTTATCCAAAGTTGGCACCAACTTTTAAAGATAAGGTGGGGTTTTTATCTGATGTGATTAGATGACATCACTCCATCAATCAAAATTTTTTTATATTAAATAGAATTTTTTGATTGGTCGAATGATGTGGCACTGCGCAGCATACAGGGTCTATAAAATCCCTGTCTGTGCTTAGGGTACAAGAGTTTTTGCTCAATACTCAACCAAAATAAGAATTCTCTCCTCGTCTTCACATCCTCCCTGCTCTCCTCTCTCCCTCTTCACGTCCAAGGAGTTGGACATTCATCTGGTGCAAGAAAAAGGTGTGGTGATGCCTGGAACAGGAAGGCTGTAGGACATCTTCGACAGGCTGCTGCTCCAACTTCAGAAGGAGTTCTGAAGTACTTCTAAATCAGATAGAGATCTGATTTTTGGAGCGTAGATTCATGAGAAGAAGATATTATAGGTTCTACTTAAGTAGATACCAGTAGAGGCCAGGCACTTGTGTGGCTACATCAGAACCTCGGGCTGTGCAGAGATCATCTACAGGGTAATCAGATTACCCTTGAGGTATGTCTATACTTCTCATACTTTTAGATTTAATTTTAGATTTTAAATATTAGATAATAAAATTAGATCTAACATACATTAGATCTGAAATAATGTAGGATAAATTTTTAAATTATTTCATCCCAGATTTGATGAAATCTGGAAGATCCTACAAAGGAAAAAAGCGATTTTCCTCCTTCAACTGGTATCAGAGCCAGGTTTTTGGCTCTATTTCAGATCTAATTTAGATCTAATTTTTTATATTTATTTATTTAATATTTAAAAAATTTTAGATATCACATCAGATGTGATAGGATCTAAAATCAAAATATTTAAAATTAAATCTAATAAGATCTAACATGCATGAGATGCATGACTAGACTAGGATTAGTTGAATCTATGAACAGTCTTAAGTTTTATGTTTTAATGAGATTAAAATATGAATTAAATATAATTTATTTTTTATTTTTTTGATATTATAAGTATTATAATTAGATCAAAAAATAAAAAATAAAATTTTAATTTTTTCATAAAATTGATCTGTTGCATGCCTAGACTAGTTGTAGAATTGTTTCGGTAACTTGTCTAGAACAGATTTAATTTTGAATAGTTCAATTTAAATCTTATTTTTTAGATATTACATGTGATGTATCAGATCTGAAAGTATATTAATTAGATCAATTTTTGATACATAAGATGTATGCAAAGCATGTATTAGTTAGATCTTAAACTGTATATGAGATATGTAAATTCAGATCTAACTAGTTTTGTACTTAAATTTATATTTCTGATTAAGGTATTCCTCATGGCCGTCCGATCATAAGAATAAAGTAGAGTTTTAAGACCTCTCTTTCCATTCAATGGGGTGTTCTTATGACGTGTAGGGGTGCCACGCGTTCATCCTTAATCAGAAATTAAAACTTACTTTTCTGCAAAACCCTAGATCCTGAAACCCTAGGATTTATTTTACATGCTTTTTTTATGAATCCAAACTTAATTAATGAATTAAGGTTATAAAATTTAGTTAGATCTAAAATTGAGAATTTCAGATCTAAGATATTTTTATAAAATTGGGTTCGAGCTTGGGTAGCTCAATTAGGTCTAGTGGTTGATCAAATCGAATCAAGAGTTGGTTAGATGGGATCATGAAAGTTAATAATTGACCAGCCTAATAGGATTAAGTCTGAGTCAAGGTCGAATCACATTTAGATGTGACTCAATCAAGTTAAGACCTAATTTGGCTCAATGGTTAGAGCCTGGATTGTAGGCTAACCCAATTAGTTCTGGTTCGATAATTTGGTGTCTAAGATAATTAGTTCTCTAATCAGGTTTTTAATTGGGAGCTACTCGACTCGAATGCGTTCTTGTCGAGTTAATGGCATATCCTCCCATCGGTCTCACTTACCTGGCCATATGTGTCGATTCAGTTCTGATTAAAGGTGGCTAACAATTCGAGCTAACCATGCCACTAGGTTAGTCATAATTGTTATGACTATGTCAAGTCAAGTTTAATGAGACCTAAATAAATCTTTCTAAGAAAATATTAAGTCTAGGTTTTCCATCATTATGGATGTGCGGGCCCTTCTCAGGGTTGATTGTTCTCGGCTGGTTACAATGGCTCAGTTGCACCGAAAAGATGCAACCATGTCCATTAAGCATTAGATGCTATGGATTAGAGGATGGGTTGGGCTCAATATTCTGGATACGGTGAGGGACCCAATCAGGAATCTAGTTCATGCAAATGTGGGTTTGACTTAAGTAAGGATTGGAGCAATATCCTGGACACGATGAGCTTCATGAATTAGAGACCAAGTTTTAGGTGCACCATGATTAGAGAATCATTGGATAAGAGTTGTCCACTCATCGATTGACCCATCACCAATAACTGTTAGGTGAGGTGGTGAGCCAGTCGGTGAGACCGCACCACCCATTAGAAATCACTGATCACGAAGATTTTCACATCTCTACCAAGGGAGTGTAGGGATCTGAGAAAATAGTGGAAGCCTAATTTGTTTAAAAATAAAAATTTTAAACAAATTGATTGAGTCTGATTATAAAATCTAACTAGAAACTTTTGACTCTTTATAGGAAACATGTCTGCCTCAAACCCCCTGACCAAATACTAGATACCCACAGATTGACTGGACCCAATTTCAAGGACTGGTTGAGGAACTACAGAATTATTCTGAATTTTAAAAAATTAACTCATATCTTGGACCAGGACTCACCTGCCATGCCAGCACGTCCGACTGCTGAACAGAGAGCGTCTCTGAAAAAGTAGACGGATGATGATAACAAGCAAGGTACTACATGTTGGGTGCAATGTCTAATGACTTGAAGCACCAACATGAGAATATTTTGACTACCCATCAAATGTTGGCTCACCTACAAGAGTTGTTTGGTGAACAGAGTCTTGTGGCCAAGTATCAAGTCTATCAAAGACTTTTTAAGGCTAAAATGCATGATGAGCAGTCAGTCCAAGATCATTGTTTGACAATGATCAAGGATCTTGAGGAGCTTGAGAAGCTTGGTATCATCTTAGACAAAAATTTTTAGATTGATGTGATCCTTCAGTCCTTGTCCGATGCATATGGTCAGTTCATCATGAACTTCCATATGCATAAGATGCAGTGTACCTTGGCCGAGTTAATGAACAAGCTGGTTACGGCTGAGCTTTCTATGAAGGGTTCAAAAGGCTCAGTTCTCACTGTGGAGCAGACTTCTTCTAGAGAAAGTCTTTTGAAAGAAAAGAAGTCTGCGAAGAAGTAGAAGGTGGATGGCAAGAAGAAGAAGATAGAACCGAAGAAGAAGACTGCTGATAAGGGAAAATATTTTCACTGCTAATCAGATGGCCATTGGAGCGAAACTGTCCTCAGTACCTGGCTACCCTAAGAATAAAAAGGATGATCCTTCTGGAGGTATGTTCATTTTAGAATCTAACCTTACGGTTTCTTCTGCATTCAGTTGGGTGCTTGACTCTGGTTCTAGTGCTCATTTGTGCACTTCTATGCAGGGTCTTGAGGAGAGCAGGAGGCTGAGGGATGGGGAGATGATCCTATGCATCGGGAATGGAGCAAGAGTTGCTACCGTAGCCGTGGGAACTACCTCTGCGATTATCGTTAGGATTAGATTTATTTCTTAGAGATTGTTATTATATGCCTGCTGCAAGTTGGAATTTGATTTCTGTTTCATGTTTAGCACAAGAAGCTATGTGATTAGCTTTCATAAGGACCATTGTAACATATTTTATGAAAATAATAAAGTTGCAGATGATTTTTTTATTAACGATTCTATTAGCTACATATTGATGTATCTGTATTTAATATCGAGCAAAATGTGAATGCCATAGGAATTAAAATGCCTTGAGATAGTCTAAATAATAGGTATCTGTGGCACCTAAGGCTAGGTCATATAGTGAAAGACAGGGTTAACAAATTGGAGAAATTTGGGCTATTGAGTCGT
>NC_026000.2:43202342-43259089 GCF_000442705.2 Elaeis guineensis
ACCCTAGGATTTATTTTACATGCTTTTTTTATGAATCCAAACTTAATTAATGAATTAAGGTTATAAAATTTAGTTAGATCTAAAATTGAGAATTTTCAGATCTAAGATATTTTTATAAAATTGGGTTCGAGCTTGGGTAGCTCAATTAGGTCTAGTGGTTGATCAAATCGAATCAAGAGTTGGTTAGATGGGATCATGAAAGTTAATAATGACCAGCCTAATAGGATTAAGTCTGAGTCAAGGTCGAATCACATTTAGATGTGACTCAATCAAGTTAAGACCTAATTTGGCTCAATGGTTAGAGCCTGGATTGTAGGCTAACCCAATTAGTTCTGGTTCGATAATTTGGTGTCTAAGATAATTAGTTCTCTAATCAGGTTTTTAATTGGGAGCTACTCGACTCGAATGCGTTCTTGTCGAGTTAATGGCATATCCCTCCCATCGGTCTCACTTACCTGGCCATATGTGTCGATTCAGTTCTGATTAAAGGTGGCTAACAATTCGAGCTAACCCATGCCACTAGGTTAGTCATAATTGTTATGACTATGTCAAGTCAAGTTTAATGAGACCTAAATAAATCTTTCTAAGAAAATATTAAGTCTAGGTTTTCCATCATTATGGATGTGCGGGCCCTTCTCAGGGTTGATTGTTCTCGGCTGGTTACAATGGCTCAGTTGCACCGAAAAGATGCAACCATGTCCATTAAGCATTAGATGCTATGGATTAGAGGATGGGTTGGGCTCAATATTCTGGATACGGTGAGGGACCCAATCAGGAATCTAGTTCATGCAAATGTGGGTTTGACTTAAGTAAGGATTGGAGCAATATCCTGGACACGATGAGCTTCATGAATTAGAGACCAAGTTTTAGGTGCACCATGATTAGAGAATCATTGGATAAGAGTTGTCCACTCATCGATTGACCCATCACCAATAACTGTTAGGTGAGGTGGTGAGCCAGTCGGTGAGACCGCACCACCCATTAGAAATCACTGATCACGAAGATTTTCACATCTCTACCAAGGGAGTGTAGGGATCTGAGAAAATAGTGGAAGCCTAATTTGTTTAAAAATAAAAATTTTAAACAAATTGATTGAGTCTGATTATAAAATCTAACTAGAAACTTTTGACTCTTTATAGGAAACATGTCTGCCTCAAACCCCCTGACCAAAATACTAGATACCCACAGATTGACTGGACCCAATTTCAAGGACTGGTTGAGGAACTACAGAATTATTCTGAATTTTAAAAAATTAACTCATATCTTGGACCAGGACTCACCTGCCATGCCAGCACGTCCGACTGCTGAACAGAGAGCGTCTCTGAAAAAGTAGACGGATGATGATAACAAAGCAAGGTACTACATGTTGGGTGCAATGTCTAATGACTTGAAGCACCAACATGAGAATATTTTGACTACCCATCAAATGTTGGCTCACCTACAAGAGTTGTTTGGTGAACAGAGTCTTGTGGCCAAGTATCAAGTCTATCAAAGACTTTTTAAGGCTAAAATGCATGATGAGCAGTCAGTCCAAGATCATTGTTTGACAATGATCAAGGATCTTGAGGAGCTTGAGAAGCTTGGTATCATCTTAGACAAAAATTTTTAGATTGATGTGATCCTTCAGTCCTTGTCCGATGCATATGGTCAGTTCATCATGAACTTCCATATGCATAAGATGCAGTGTACCTTGGCCGAGTTAATGAACAAGCTGGTTACGGCTGAGCTTTCTATGAAGGGTTCAAAAGGCTCAGTTCTCACTGTGGAGCAGACTTCTTCTAAGAGAAAGTCTTTTGAAAAGAAAAAGAAGTCTGCGAAGAAGTAGAAGGTGGATGGCAAGAAGAAGAAGATAGAACCGAAGAAGAAGACTGCTGATAAGGGAAAATATTTTCACTGCTAATCAGATGGCCATTGGAAGCGAAACTGTCCTCAGTACCTGGCTACCCTAAAGAATAAAAAGGATGATCCTTCTGGAGGTATGTTCATTTTAGAATCTAACCTTACGGTTTCTTCTGCATTCAGTTGGGTGCTTGACTCTGGTTCTAGTGCTCATTTGTGCACTTCTATGCAGGGTCTTGAGGAGAGCAGGAGGCTGAGGGATGGGGAGATGATCCTATGCATCGGGAATGGAGCAAGAGTTGCTACCGTAGCCGTGGGAACCTACCCTCTGCGATTATCGTTAGGATTAGATTTATTTCTTAGAGATTGTTATTATATGCCTGCTGCAAGTTGGAATTTGATTTCTGTTTCATGTTTAGCACAAGAAGGCTATGTGATTAGCTTTCATAAGGACCATTGTAACATATTTTATGAAAATAATAAAGTTGCAGATGATTTTTTTATTAACGATTTCTATTAGCTACATATTGATGTATCTGTATTTAATATCGAGCAAAATGTGAATGCCATAGGAATTAAAATGCCTTGAGATAGTCTAAATAATAGGTATCTGTGGCACCTAAGGCTAGGTCATATAGTGAAAGACAGGGTTAACAAATTGGAGAAATTTGGGCTATTGAGTCCGTTGACTTTCGAGTCATATCCAGTTTGTGAATCATGCCTTCAAGGCAAAATGACCAAGCTCCCTTTTGTGGGACATGGGGAAAGGGCCACAGACCTACTTGCCCTAGTACATACGGATGTGTGCGGCCCATTTGATGTGTCAGCTAGAGGCAATTATGTCTACTTCATTACCTTTATCGATGATATATCTAGGTACGGATATGTGTTTCTAATGAAACACAAGTCTGAAGCCTTTGAAAGGTTCAAAGAATTCAGATATGAAGTAGAAAAACAAATAGGAAAGTCCATTAAGGTTCTTCGATCAGATCGAGGAGGTAAATACCTTAGTCGGAAGTTCTTAGACTTTCTTAAGGATAATGGTATAGTATTTCAATGGACTCCACCTGGAATGCCTCAACTCAATGGGGTTTCAGATTGGAGAAACTAGACCCTATTACATATGATCCATTCCATGATGAGCTTCACGGACCTCCTTGAATTTTTTTGAGGATATTGTCTCGTGACAGTAATTTATGTATTGAATAGGGTTTCCTCTAAAATCATTCCTACCACACCGTATGAGATATGGCATGGTAAGAAGCCAAGTCTGAATCATCTCAGAATTTGGGGTTGTCCGGCTCATGTCAAAAGACAGTAGGTGGACAAATTAGAGTTCAGGTCTTTTAGAGCTCGATTCATAGGATATCCTAAAGAGTCATTAGGATACTATTTTTATATTTCGAAAGACCACAATGTGATTGTGAGTCGAAATGCTATTTTTCTTGAAAAATAGTTTATTCAAGATGGTGGCATCAGAAGAATAATTAAGCTCAAGGAGAATGTCTCGCAAGAGCAATGAGCTAAAGAACCTGAGGAACCAAATCAATCAGAGCCAGTCCTAACACAACCTCTTCCACCTCGTAGATCGACTCAAGTTTCTCATTGTCCAGAAAGGTACTTAGGTACCATACAAGAGGATGTAGAGAAAATGTTCCTCATGGGAAATGGGGGTCATGGTGATGATCCCAAGACCTATGATGAGGCGATATCAGATATCGACTTCGAGAAATAGTTAGAGGCAATGAGATCAGAAATTGACTCGATGCACTCAAACCAAGTCTGGACCTTGGTAGATCCACCTGAAGGTATTGTACCTATTGGATGTAAATGGATCTTCAAGAGAAAGATAGGTGCAGATGGGAATGTAGAGACATTCAAGGCTAGGCTCGTAGCGAAAGGTTATAGTCAGCACGAAGGCATTGACTATCAAGATACCTTCTCGCCCGTAGCCATGCTAAAATTCATCTGCACATTGCTTGCTGTTGCAGCCTATTTCGATTATGAAATATGGCAGATGGACGTGAAAACGGCATTCTTAAATGGACATCTTGAGGAAGATATCTATATGGAACAGTCGCTTAGTTTCACATTCAGTGATGATGATCATAAGATCTGCAAGCTGCAAAGGTCCATTTATGGACTTAAGCAAGCATCTCGGAGTTGGAATACTCATTTCAATGATGTGATCAAAATGTTTGGTTTCATCAAGAATGAGGAGGAATCATGTGTGTTCAAAAAGGTCAGTAGGAGCGCAGTTGTTTTCCTCATATTGTACGTAGATGACATCCTCCTAATTGAAAATGATATTCCCATGTTGACCTCAGTCAAAGTATGGTTGTCTAAGGAGTTCTCTATGAAAGATCTAGGAGAGGCATCCTTTATACTGGGTATTAAGGTCTATAGAGATAGACCAAATAGGATGCTGGAACTTTCACAGAAGATGTACATAGAGGAGGTGCTAAAGAGGTTTAGCATGAAAAACTCCAAAAGAGGTTTATTGCCTTTTAGACATGGCATTCATCTCTCCAAGAAGATGTGCCCTAGCACACCTAAGGAGATTGAACGCATGAGCAAGATCCCTTATGCTTCAGCAATAGGGAGCCTCATGTATGCCATGCTATGTACATGACCTGATATAGCCCATGCTGTGAGTGTCACAAGCAGATATCAGTCGAATCCAGGCGAAGAGCACTGGACTTTTGTGAAATGTATCCTTAAGTACTTGAGAAGGACTAAGGATATGTTTCTAGTCTTTGAGAATGGAGAACTCTAGATTCAGGGATATACAGACTCAGACTTTATGTTTGATATAGATAATCGAAAGTCAACATCTGAAAGTTTGTTCATTTGCAATGGTGGTGCAGTTAGCTGGAAGAGTTCCAAACAGACGGTGATTGCTGATTCCATCATGGAGGTAGAGTACATTGCTGCATCGGAAGCTACGAAAGAGGTATTCTGGTACAAAAAGTTTGCCACAGAGCTTGGAGTGATATCATCGGATGCCATACCTCTTTACTCCAACAATAATGGCTCCATAGCCCTAGGTAAGGAGCCAAGGTCTCACCAGAAGTCCAAGCACATCGAGCGGCGATTCCATCTGATCCGTGATTACCTCGAAAAGGGTTATGTCGAGATTATGAGAGTCGACTCCACAGATAATGTGGCAAATCCGCTGACTAAGCCATTGGGCTAGCAAAAGATCGAAGCCCACTTTGAGAAGATGGGACTTAGATATGTAGCCAATTGGCATTAGGTCAAGTAGGAGTTTGTTAGATGTGTGCCCTAGATGCCAGATCGGCTGACACATTCCTGTACAGATCTAAGGGCAAATTTATAATTTTGACTATAAATGAATAAAAGGGTTATTCTTTTATCACATTGTGTACATTGTGTCTATGATACATCCTTTGAGTTAGTAGGAATGTAAATTCATATTTTTAAGAGTTAAAAATTTAAGGCATGAATTTACATAACTAACTTATAAACAGCTCCTGACCATAGGATCATCATGAGGATGGTGATCAATCCAGAAGGTTGGTGTACGATCACTTCCTTAGGATAGATGTTTCTTGAGTCTATGGTATGGAGACAACAGAGCGAGAGTATAAATATTCGTTGAGAATGAGAGTACTGAGCGTGACCACTTCGAGCAGTCATAAGGAAGTCTACCTTCTCGTCAATGACTAGCTCGATGCTGCAGTTGCGTGTCTAGTTCTTTGACCTGAGGTGCATCGATAGTTCACCTTGAGTGTGTTATAGTTTGACTATACCATAACTTGATCTCCTAGCCATTCGGAATCCTGAGGTGTATGTTGGCTGTAGCATATTCATTGTAGAAACTAGGTCGCACCAAGATGGGATCTATCAACCTCAGTAGATGAGAGGAGTAGTCCTATGATAATTAAAAGATCGAGTCCTTAAGCCCATGGCCATAGCAGAGTGAAATAATAGAAAAGAGTTTTTCATTAAGGTTTCACATCGGACTCGGATCGATCGATTAACTCATATGACTGATGTTGGGTTTGACGAGTTCACCTTAATCCTAATTCAGTCGGGACTCATGATAGAGGAACTCAATCACACAGGTAGCTGCACCGAGAGGTTTATCTTCAGTTCTGATGGGTTGCCACCACATACTGGTAGGTGTCACTGGTAGATTTTGGAAGCAATTAGAATGATATTGATGATCGATCATTCTAATTGTCTGAATCAGAAGAGTTCTGGTCCATCGAAAGGAGTTTTGATGATGTCGATGATGAGATCATGACATGTCTCATTACCATATGAAATTGAACCTAACTGGGTCACACAAATAAGGGTTAGGATCTGGATGTCATCAATTGAGCTAACCCAATTGATTTGGATAAGATCCAATTAGGTTCAAGGAAATCGTGCTAGCACACGATTGAGCCTAACTTTCTCCTCGTGTAATCTTTTCTGTCTCTACTGAGCCAAATGTGATTTGACTCATCCAGAGAATCTTGAGAAGGTTTCTCTCAGTCTAAATGAAGCTTGTCCAGCTCAAAAAAGATTTATCTTAATTCATGAGATAAATTTAAGACAATCACCTACTAATTCCTATCACCTGCCAATTTTATTTTAGGACATCTGTCAAATATTGACATATGGGTCTTAAACTGAAGAGAGCTCATTGGAGAATTTTTATAGAGTGTCCACATACCTAAACCATATCAAATTAGATGCCATAATCAGATTATGGTGTGAGCCCAATTGGATTAAAGTGGGCGCCCCAAATGGATAAGAATGAAAGAGTCCTGATAAACATGGACTCTTTGGCGCCACCTTGCTTGTGCTTATCCAAAGTTGGTGCCAACTTTTGGAGATAAGGTAGAGTTCTTATCTGATGTGATCAGATGACATCACTCCATCAATCAAAATTTTTCTAGATTAAATAAAATTTTTTGATTGATCAAATGATGTGGCACTGCACAGCATACAGGGTCTATAAAATCCCTATCTGTGCCTAAGGTTCAAGAGTTTTTGCTCAATACCCAGCCAAAATGAGAATCCTCTCCTCTTCTCTATGTCCTCCCTGCTCTCCTCTCTCCCCTCTTCATGTCCAAAGAGTTGGACGTTCATCTGGTGCAAGGAAAAGGTATGGTGATGCCTGGAACAGGAAGGCTGTAGGATATCTTCGACAGGCTGCTACTCCAACTTTAGAAGGAGTTCTGAAGCACTTCAAAATCAGATAGAGATCTAATTTTTGGAGCATAGATTCATGAGAAGAAGATGTTCCAAGTCCTACCTGAGTGGATACTGGTAGAGGCTAGGCACTTGCATGGCTACATCAGAACCTCAGGCTGTGCAGAGATCATCTACAGGGTAATCAGATTACCCTTGAGGTATGTCTATACTTCTCATACTTTTAGATTTAATTTTAGATTTTAAATATCAGGTAATAAAATTAGATCTAACATACATTAGATCTGAAATAGCATAGGATAAAATTTTTAAATTATTTTATCTCAGATTTGGTGAAATCTGAAAGATCCTACAAAGAAAAAAAGTGATTTTTCTCCTTCACTATCCTGCTGTATAGTGACAGCTCCAGTGCCATAGCTCAAGCGAAAGAACCTAAGTCACACCATTGCACTAAACATATTCTGCGTTGCTATCACCTAGTGCGAGAGATTATGAACCGAGGTGACATCGAGCTTCAAAAGATCGATGGAAAGGAGAACCTAGCCGACTCCTTCACTAAAGCTCTCGGGATCAAAGAGTTCGATGACTTTAAATGAAAGATGGGTATAAGATATTGCCTCGATTGGCTTTTGTTCAAGTGAGAATTGTTGAAAATTATATCCAAAAATTAATCGTGTGACGATTGAGTTTATTCTTGTATATGAATTATTGATTATTGAATAATAGTTATTCTGATATTTTTCATCACAAAGTAACATTTTTCTTGAACTCTTATACTGTGATGAAGTCCCTAGAACTATGCTAGTATATGATAAAGAGAGGATTTATCGTATAGTTCTTAAACAAGTTCACAACCAAATGATACGTCATTACAGGACAATGATGTTTATCGAGTGAAGGTCGTTGTATGCTATATGAGTTTGTTGTCCTCTTAATTAAAGAGTGTGGTGATATTGGTATGGCATACAGATGAGATGTAAGAGTACATCATCACTAAACAAGTGATTCATCTGCTGAGCATTCTGCTGTCAAGAGCAACTCATGAAATACATGGGTATAAATATTCTTCAGATCTAAGATCACCATAGTGACTTGTAAGTAACTCACTGTGCTTTGGTGTCGAACTACTTAGATTTTTAATGCAGTGACAGAAGGCTATTGGGTACAGTCAAGTACTTGCAAAGTTTGTGTGTAGATCAAGATGAGATTGACCCCTTCGAATTATTGGAGTTGATGTATCGCTGTATTTTAATTTAGTAAAGCCTTGGTCAGGGTAATCCATGAGATGGATTTGAAAGGTTGAAATACAATGTGGATGAAGCAATCTCGATTAACAGTTAACTTGAGACATCCTAGAGCATCCAGGGTCAAAAGGATGAATTATGTGGTAACCATGAGTATAGGTTCTAAAATATTTTTTTGCAAAAATTTGATCTATCTGAATATCAAAAATTATTGCTAGATGGTATCTCGATGAGTGTAGGAATTGGTTCCTGTGCTACTGGCTTAGTGTTTGAACCTATGGAGTCACGCACACAAGTTAGACAAAGTAGGAAGGAATTGACTTATGTTTATATGTCCAATCTGAAAGTACCTGATTTGATGGAACATATAAGCTAACTTGATTGAGAATTGAGTTATGAGTCAAATGAGATTGAAGAGTTGACTATGTCTAGCTAGCACTACACATGAGGTTCAGGTTCAATCCCGAAGATGAACAGTTTCTATCTATGATCCATGAAATATATGAAAAATTAGAATTAAATACTAATTAATTTTAGATTAGATCTAAATTAATTAAATTTAAATAGGTCCAAAATTCAAGTTAGACTTGGTACAAAAGTTCTAAAGAGTTTAGGATTGACAGCCTTTCGAAATTATTTTGAACCGGCTTCGAATTGGATTTGAAACGAACCTGTTTTGGATAAGATATGAGTATTCCTATTTGCACTAAAAATATCCACTCATGAAGCACAACCAAAATTTGATTTGGTGCTTATTTGGGGCATCCCAAGTGGGTGTGAGAGTGGGTGCAAAGTGGATGTCATAAGTGATGGCAATTATATCTCATGTAGGAGTCCTTCTTTCATGAGTATTAGATCAATTCAAATTAGATTTGAATAAAGAGTCCTCTCATTGGATCATGAGAATCATCATAAATAGAGAGGATCTCTACCTATGGATGAAAGAAGAGAATAGAATAGCAAACAAATCAAATAGAGAGAAAAGAAAAAGAGAGAGAGACAGGCGTGTGAAGAGAGAGGTCCTTCATCTTCTACATCTCTCCCTTTGTTGCCGCCTCCTCTCCTTAGACGTGGATCTTTCTTAGGTATCCTACCTACTGGTGTAAGATATCACATCATCATATCTCATCCCTCGATTGATTATATATGCGAAGCCAATTGGATTGGAGTTCATCCTACTTTCCTGCAGTATCTGACGTGCATGCGAAGTAGAGGGTCTACATATCCAAACCCCCACGAAGGTTTATATCAGATAATTTGAGATTTGATCTCTGGTTCCACTATAATTTAGGTAAGAATTTGATCCTTAAACAAGTAGAACATTAGAAAAAATTTTTAGATGCAACCTGGGCATTCTGGAGGGAAACTGTTTCCTTCCCTTTAGGATCATTACCATGACTCTTATCTCCCATAAGGAATATTTCCTTTACTTTCTGCGTAAGCATACCCATATACCTTTCAAGAGGTTGAGAGACCTAGCTAGATCTATGAGGTGGTTAAGGAACGTTGACTACGGACTCATGAATAATGGGTTGCTGAGGATCTATAGCTTTTTGCTCTTCAAAGACCTTCTCTTCGAGCTCAACTAATCTTCCACTGCCACCATCTTAGATAAACTATTTTTTTAGAAATATGATATTTCGACTCACAATCATATTATGATCTTGTGAAAAGTAAAAGTAGTATCTAATGGATTCTTTTGGATATCCTATAAAATGAGCTATAATAGATCTATCCTCTAACTTATCAACCATCTGTCTCTTGACATAGACCAGACATTCTCAAGTCTTAAGATAATCTAGACTCGACTTCTTACCGAACCATATCTCATATGGTGTAGTAAGAATGTACTTTGATGGAACCCTATTCAATAAGTGAATGGTGGTTAACAAGGTATGTCCCCAAAGATATAAGGGTAGATCAGTGAAGCTCATCATGGACCTGACCATATCTAATAGGGTTCTATTCCTCTTTTTGAATACCCCGTTGAGCTGAGGTGTTCCAGAAAGAGTCCATTGAGAGAGTATGCCATTGTTCTTAAGATATCACAGAAATTTTCAACTAAGGTATTCACCTCCTCGATCAAATTGAAAAATCTTAATGGGTTTTTCTGTTTGCTTTTCTACTTCATGTCTGAATTCTTTGAATCTTTCAAAGGCTTCAAACTTATGTTTCATCAGATACACATACCCATACCTAGACAGATCATCGGTAAAGGTAATGTAGTAGGTATAACCATCCCTGACCTGCACATCAAATGATCCACGCACATCGGTGTGTGCCAGGACAAGTAACTCAGTGGCCCTTTCCCCATGTCCTATAAAGGGTAACTTGATCATTTTTTTTCGAAGGCAAGATTTGCAAGCTAGATATGACTCTGGATTAAGAGAGCCAAGGATCCCATCTTTTTCTAATTTATTTATTTTATTCTCTCCAATATGATCTAGTCTATGATGCCACAAGTACTTTTAGTTAATTTTATCTATGGATCTCTTTTGACATACGGCACTCACTATTTACTCGTTTAAGTTCACATTCGTATCGACATGCAAGTGATATAGACTATCAATTAAAAGACCTCATGCAACTAATTTATTTCATAAATAAATGAAATAAAAATCTTTATTGAAACTAATTTCAAAACCTTTCTGTGCTAGCATAAATATAAAAATTAAATTTTGACTAGCTACAGAAATAAAATAACCATCTTTTAAATCTAATCTAAAACCAAATGGTAATCGAAGAGGACAAGTGCCAATAGCCTCTATAGTAATTTTTGCTCTATTGCCGACTTGAAGGATCATGTCACCTTTTCTCAACCTCCTATTTTCTATTAGACCCTGCATTGAGGTACATATATGAGCACTCGAGTCAGAGTCTAATACCCAACTAGAAGTAGAAGAAATCGTAAGGTTAGATTCAATTAGGAGCATGCCTTCTAAAGATTTATCATCCTTTTTGGTCTTTAGGATCTCCAAGTAGATTGGACAGTTCCTCCTCCAACGGCCTTCAATATGACAGTGGAAATATTTTTTCTTTGCTTCAGCCTTATTAGGAACTTCCTTCTTTGACTTGTTCTCTTTCTTCTGCTTCTTAGCAGATTTAACCTTCTTCTTCCTAATAGACTTTCTCTTGGAAGAAGTCCACTCTACGGTGAGAATAGTGCTCTTGAACTCTTTAAGGTTCCTTCCATAGTGACCAGCATGTTGACCAGTTTGGATATAGTGCAGTCAAGTTTGTTTATATGAAAATTTATAATAAATTGACTATATGAACTTGTAAAAGATTGAAGGATTAAATCCATCTATAATTTCTTTTGCATATCCAGTCCGAGCTTTCCAAGCTCCTCTATGTCCTTGATCACTATCATACAATACTCATGGATAGACTGCCATTCACGCATCTTCAGATTGAAGAGTCTTTTGGATACCTGGAAGCACGCTGTACGACTCTGCTCACCATACAACTTTTGCAAGTGAGTGATCATAACCTTGGCAGTGGACATATGCTCATACTAGCTTTGTAACTCATTTGATATTGATGCCAGCATGTAGCACTTGACCTGACTGTCTTCATCCATCCACTTCTCAAAAGCAGCTCTTTGCTTAGCAGTAAGACGGTTTGGTAACACTATGGGTTCCTGGTCGAATACATAACTTAACTTTTCTGAGATCAGAATAATTTTGAGATTTTTGAGCTAGTCTTTGTAATTAGTACCGATCAAATGATTGGTTTCAAAGATACGGGCTAGAGGGTTTGAGGCTGATATGGTTTAACTGCGAGAATAGAGATTCAAGTTAGACTTTTATACTTAATGTTATATTTGCTTCTAGGGACTTTAAGATGCAAATAATGACTCTCACTAATTTTTCGGATCCCTCCACTCTTCGAGAAGGAAATAAAAATTCTAACGCAATAAAAGATTTCTCGTGGGTGCTATGGTCCCACCGATGCCATGCACCTCACCTAACAGTTATTTGTAACATGCACACCGATGCGTAGGTAATTCTTTACTCAGATGCTTCTCTTAGCATATTGTAGTGACTTGGTCTCTAAGTCATGTCGGCTCACCTAACAATTATTGTCTATACTTCTTAGTTAAGCCCAACCCACCATTCACAAGCAGGTGTAAGGCCGTCATTGGATCCCTCACCTAACGGTTATTGAGCCCAATCCCATCCTTACTCTGGAGTAACTCTTTGCTAATAGAGTGGTTGTGTGTTTCTGATGCAACCAAACCACTGTGACCAGCTAAGAACAATCAACGTCGATAGCACGTCCGCACATCTACAATGGTGAAAGACCTATGAACTTAATATTTATGGGAAGGTTTAGGTTTAGGTTTCATCTAATCAGTCATCATATGATCGATCTACTTGGCATGGACTAAATCAAACCGCTAAGCAACCTTATTGAAGATTCAATCTTCCAAATTGACCATATAAGTGGAGATCGGTGGAGATCCCCCCGTTGCTTTTCTTAAACATCAATAAATTAATCAGATAAGCGAACGAAACTAATTAAATAATCACATCTCAATTACTTGCCCTAGATACCAATAGGTCAATTGATCCAAATAGGTTAACTCAAGTGAATCTGGGTCAAACCATCGAGCCAAATTAGGTCCTTAGGTCAATCGATTCTACATATGGAACTCAATCAATTTGATCAACAACAATTGCATGATCATATAACTTAATTGATCTGATCTTAATTAATACTTGACTCGATTTGATCAATTACTTAATCGAATTAGACCCATATGAATCAAATAAAAAATCTTAGATGCAATCCTATTATATGACTTAATTTTTGATTTTTTCATGATCAAAATTTTTATGCACAAATATAAATTTTAGATTTTAAAATTAAATTTTAGATCTAAATTTTTATATAGAAATAAATTTTAAATCATAAAAATAATTTTTAGATTTAACATACAAACATATATCACATATATGCATGTAAAATTTAGATCTAAATAAAATTTAGATCTACAACATGATATCATATATCTCATATACTAATCATTGATCATATTAAAAATATTTTTATGATTTAAATATGCAATCACATATCTCATATATGAATCATAAATGAGATCATATAAAATTTCAGATTTATGCATGCATCTACATATCATATGAACATGAACTAAAAACTGTTCTAGATCAAAATTCAGATCTATGCATGCTTTCACATATCAACTATATGTTCTAAAATTAAAATTAAAATTAAATTTTAGATTTAAAAATTTATCTATACATCTCATGTATCAAGAAAAAATTAGATTTTAAAATTTTTTTCAAAACATATATGATAATTTCAGCAATATAAAATCTGTGGCTCTGATACCATTGTTGGAATTTAAGGTTTGGGATATGTATGTGTTTCAAAATTTTATTTCTTAAACACCACAGTGGAATACAAGATTAAAATACTTTTAATCTAAATCATGCATGTATAAAAATATAAAACCATAAGGATCTAGTTCATGTACTGAAATTGACATATACTGAAATTCAGATTGTGATCAAATCGCATACCTGTTTCATAATCTCTTTCTTCAAATTTAGATCTGAAGGAGAAGAGATTTCTTTCTAGCCATATAAGTATCCAATCTCTATGGGTATCCACTCAGAATCAGCTTGGAACAGCCTTCTTCAAGTTAAATTTTTTTTTCTAAAAAAAATTAGCTTACTGAATCTGAACGAAACCTAGTTCATGATCAACACTTGATCTCTTTCCTTGATCTTCTTCTTTTCTTCTTCTCTTGCCTTTCTCCTTTGCTTTGTGTTGCTACCAAACACCAGGAACCAGCAAAGGAGGGGACACCTAACAACTTGGGAGTGGAAAAACTTAGGATGCCCAATAAGGGTTAGGCATGTGGGACGCCAAGGGAGAAGAGAGGGAGAGAGTAAGAGAGAGTGTGATATTGGATGTATGCCCTAGAAGTCAATCTTGGCTGATGCATATTATATTTTTAGAACATATTTTTATACTTAATGGGTATTTATATTACCATTCATATTTTATATGTCTATGAATTATCTAAGGGATTAACAAGATGATGACACATATTCTCAAAGAGTTGAGAATTTGAGACATATATCATTGATGGTTAATTCTTAAATTGCTCTTGATCATAGGATCATCATGGGGATGGTAATTGATCTATATAGATCAATGCATGGATCGCTTCCTTTAGATAGATGAGTCTCGAGTCTGCGGTATAGTGACATTGAAGCGAGAGTACAGATAGTTGTTAGAGAGCAACTAGCACTGAGTATGACCAACACGAAAAATCACATGGATGTCTGCTCACTCGTTAGTGACATTCTCGATCTTGAAGTTATATAACTGATCTTTTGACCTATGGTATTACAGCTGCTCGTAGTGAGGCTTCTGGAGTTTGACTGACACATAAATATGGATCTCAATGAGCACTTATAGTGGATGTTGGCGACAGTTGATCCACTGTAGGAGTAAGATGTACAACTAGATAAAATCTATCGATCCTAGTAGAAGGGAGTAGTCTTATGAAATTTGAAGTTGAGTCTTTCAGTCTATGGCCATATTAGCATGATTAATGAAAAAGAATTTCCATAAGACTCACATATGGACTCGAGCTGATTGAATCTATTATATGACCGATGATGAGGTTTGACGATTCATCCATGACCTGTCATCTAGTCAGGACTCACGATAGAGAGATTGTATCATATGTTAGCTACACCTAGAGGTGCATCACCTTTTATTCTGCTAAATTGCCACTAGATATTGCTAGGTGTCACTGATGGATTGTAAGACCCACGAGCATCATCTTGATGATCGATGATCCTTGATGGACAGAGTCAGAATGGTTCTAACCCATTGAAAAGAGTTTCAATGATATTATGATAGGGATCACAATATATCTTACTACTAGATAGAATAGAATCTATAGGGTCACATACAAAGAGGCTTTTGACTGATCAGATGGTTGAATTATGATTATGAATCGTGATAAGATTTGATTATCAATTTGATTAATGATTGATCCAATGCAAAAGTTACAGTTAAGTGACTCACTAAAGAGTTAGTGAGTTATAGGAGGATTAACTAGTAATTGGATTGCTAATTGGCTCAATTTGATTGAGAAATAGAGCTTGTATCAAGTCTAATTAAATTAAATTTAATTTGACTTGATATAAGTTTGATTTGATCAAACCTAATTGGGTTGTGAGATAACCAAATATCATGAGAGATTCATTCCTAATTGAATTAGAATTTGGGTTTGACTCAATTCTTAATTAGACTAGGATCTAAACAAGAATGTTTATATTCCTGTTTGGACTAAAAATTTTTATTTTCATGGGTGCACCAAATCTTAATTGGATTAGGATTAAATTGAGTTTGACTCAAGCACCAAGAGAGAGTCCAAAAGGACTAGGACTCCTTCTTTAATTAGGTGACATTTAATATAAATAGTTTGAGCTCTAAATCAGATTTGGATTCTCATCTTATTGGGTCTAACCAAATTCTAATATGATTAGAATTGGTTAGAATTTTAATTGATTTAATTCAGCCACCTAAAGAAGAGTCTCATGTTCTTAAAACTCCTCCTTTCATGCACCATAAAGCAAGCCCACGTCAACCAGATTTTGGATGCCTAAATACTCCACGCCCTCTTCTCATCTTATGCGTGTAATAACCTCTCTTAGTCCCCTTCTTTTCATGAGAGACCGGTGTTGTAGTTTTATGGTTTCATGCACACATGATTTTTCAAAATAAGTATGCAGTGAAATTTAAAAATTTTTAGATTAAATCTAATTTAATCTAAGCATGCATAAGATCATATCTTCAAACCATAAACAGGATCATCATATATGAGATAAGATTCAATATAGAAATCAAATAGAAAAAAATAAATTTAAAATATATCTGGACATGAATCAATCTTCAATGTGAATAGATGATCATGGATGTCCTTTGAAGGTCCCTTGTAGCCACACGAGCGTCCGACCTCTACGGATATCCACACGAGACTCTGATCTGATCAGAAGCCTTTTGATCTTATCAAGGTACTAGCTCCCTTACAGAGATCACATCTTGATGGTTGAAATTTCTTTTCCTCCTAAGACACTCTTAAAGAACAAGAAGATGTAGGAGGATCTTGATCTCTATGCTAGAGATCATGAGAAGAACCCTTTCTTCTCTTTTCTTCCTAAAATCCATGCATCAAATCTCTATAATAGAGATGTAAAAATTTTATCCAACTTTTGGACAAAGAGAAGAGAAGACATCCATGTCTAAACATGGACAAGAAGTGGAGAAGAAGATGTCCTAACAACCAACTCTTGGTTGTTGCAAGAAAGAAGGGATGTTTGTAACAAACCTCACGCCATGGACCTATGATGCCGCACCCTCTCTCCTTGCTTTTCTCCATGTGAACTCCTCTGATTTTTGGGCATTGAAATCTGATTGTTATCCCCTCTCTCACATCCCAAAGGGTGCTCTTTAAATAGATCAATAAGGAGTTTGATCTAGATTAGGAATCAAGAGTCCATAATGCTTTGGACTCTTATCCTATTTGATGCGGCCAACAACTTTATGTATGCCCAGGTTTTTACATGCTAAAAGGGATTTTTTTTCTTCTCTCTTACATTCTAATAAGATGAGGAAACATGATGTTAAAAAATGATTGTGGTGTGGCATCAAATTGGTTTGGGGCATGGGCTTTGTTGGTGCATGGATAGAAACTAGTTTATGATCATGGGACTCTTATTTAACTTGCTGTTTTAAATCTAATTAAAATATTAATTAATCTTAATCATATTAGGATCAGATTAGACTCAAATAAATAAAAATATAAATTTGATTTGGAGCTCAATTAATTTAGATTAGATATCTTCTAATTGGAGGAGGAGTCCTAGTCCAATTAGACTCTTTCTTGGTGCTTGAGTCAAACTCAATTTTTAATCCTAATCTAATTAGAATTTGGTGTACCTATGAAAATAAAGATTTCTAGTCCAATTAAAAATACATGCATCCTAGTCTAATTAAAAATTAGATCAAACACAAATCCTAATTCAACTGGGACTAATCATTCGATCCTTTTGGGGTTATCCTATAACCCTATTGGGTTGATCAAATCAAACCCATAATGAGTCAAATTAAATTCAATCAAATTAAACTTGATACAAGCCCCATTGCTCAATCAAATTGAACCAACTAGTAATCCTATTACTAATTAATCCTTTTATAACTCACTAACTCTTTAGTAAGTTACATAATGCAATATTTGCATTAGATTAATTATCAATCAAATTAATAATCAAATCTTGTTACGATTCATAATCATAATTCAACCATCTGATCAGTTAAAAGCTCCATTTGTGTGTGACCTCATAGATTCTATTCTGTCTGATAGTGAGATATATTGTGATTTCTATCATAATATCAATGAAACTCTTTTCAATAGATTGGGATAATTTCAACTCTGCCCACCAAGGATCATTGATCATCAAGATGATCCTCATGAGTCTCACAATCCACCAATGACACCTAGCAGTATGTAGCGGCAACCCAGCAGAATAAAAGATGAACCTCTAAGTGTAATTAGCATATGATACAGTCCCTCTATCGTGGGTCCCGACTAGATGGTAGGTCATGGATGAATCGTCAAACTTCATCATTGTTCATATGATAGATTCAATCAACTTGAGTCCATATGTGATTCTATAAAATTTTTTTTTCATAAATCACACTGCTATGACCATAGACTTAAGAACTCAGCTTCTTAAATCCCATAGGATTGCTTTCTTCTACTAGGATTGATAGATTCCATCTTGATGCACACCCTACTCCTACAGTGGACCAACTGTCACCAACATCCACTATAAGGATAATTTGAGACCCATATTGATGTATCAGTCAAATTCTAGTAGCCTCACTGTGAGCAGTAGTGCCATCTTAGGTCAAAGGACCAGTCATACAACTACAGCATCGAGAAAGTCACTAACGAGTGAGCAGACATCCATGTGACTTCTTGTGTTGGTCATACTCAGTGAGTGAGCAGACATCCATGTGACTTCTTGTGTTGGTCATACTCAGTGCTAGTTGTTCTCTAACAACCACCTACACTCTCGCTTCGGTGTCACTACACTACAGACTTGAGACCCATCTGCCCAAAGAAAGCGATCCATGCACTAGTCTATTCAGATCAATCACCATCTACATGATGATCCTATGATCTGGAGTAATTTAGAAACTAACCATTAATGACACATGGCTCAAATTCTCAATTCTTTGAGAATATGTGTCATCATCTTATTAATCCTTTGGATGATTCATGGATACATAAACATGAATGATAATATAACTACCCAAGAAGTACAAAATCATATTCTAGATATATAAAATGTGTCAGTCAAAATTTGCTTCTAGGACATACATCCAATAATCTCCTACTTGCACTAAAGCCAATATGCCATGTATCAAGCCCCATCTTCACAAGATAGGCTTTAGTCTCAGGCTAGCTAAGTGACTTACTAGTGAGTCAACCATATCATATGTGAAGTTTGCTCTCTGCACCTCTATGTATTTCTACTCGAGGTAGTCATGTGTTCTGCTGCTCTATGTTCTTGGATATCTGGTGAGACCTAGGCTCCTTAGCAAGGGCTATGGTGCCATTGTCTTTGCATATAGTGTCACGGCATCTGATGGCATGACAATCAATTCTACAACTAATATTAAAATTAGAATGCATCCTACACATCTACAGTGTACTTAGCTTTCATTGATCGATTATTTGGAATCCTTTCAAAATACACCCCATGATTTAGACATTCTACCATCAATATTAGATATAAAATTTGAATCAATGTATCCTCCTACTCCTAGCTTTGATCATTCTCCAAATTAAGAATATGTCCTCAGTTCTTCTTAAGAGCTTAAGGATATTTTCGCAGTAATTCAGCGCTCACAGCTTGGATACAATTGATATCTACTTGTGACATTCATAGTATAAACAGTTCAAATACTACATGGCATACGACTATGTCCGAGAGGGTAGCAGACCCCTCTCCGAGATTTTTATGCTGAATGCTTTAGCATCCAATCTCTATACTTTATCTGTGAAAATACAAATATCCAATTGCATCTATCTCTATAGATCTTTAGGATGCTCACTTTATGTCTTTCATGGAGAAATCTATATTCAACCATATTTTAATCGATGTCAGTATTGGATACTCCCACTGACTCTTTTGAAATCCATAATTCTTCTTTACTGATTAGACAGTTTGATCATATTATCAAAATGACTATTCTAACTGCAAGATTATTATAGACTTTGTGATCTCCTATCACAAGAAGTGAAATTCATAGGCTATTTCATACAAAAATTTTTAAAAGATCTCTTCTCAGAAAAGCTATTTCACATCTTTTTCTTGAAGTCGATGTCTCACATCACCTCGTTGTAGGTTCTGGGATCATCTCTGTGCTCCCCATCTCCCATGAGAAACGACTTTCTCTACATCCTCTGCTAAGCATATCCGAGTACTTTTCGAGAGAATTGGAGATCCTACTATGTGTACGAGGTGGAGAAGGAATATACATCTACTGGCTTATGATGAATAGGTTCTTAAGGTCCTGTAGCTCGTTGCTCTTTAGAGATACTCCCTTTGAGCTTGACTTTTCTCTTACTGCTTTATCTTGATCAAATAATTTTTTAAAAAGATAGTATGTCGAGTCACAGTCACATTGTAATCCTTTTGAAAAATAATTGAAGGAAAAATAGATAGTTCAAAGCATATATTTTTAAAATTTTATAGCAAAATAATAAAAGATTAAATATTTTAATCTTCTAAATATACCTTAGATTAGATCTAAACTACCATTAAGGATCTATGACATAAAATAATTTACATATAAAGTCTGAAATAAAATAAAAAACTACATCAACCACTTCGATGCCCTGAATTTGATCTAATCTTTAGATTATGTCGGTAGAGTTCAAAATTCATCACCTTTTTGCAAGTTGATGATCTCCACTGTTGGTAAGTATGGTATGAAGTTCTCACTGATGTCGACTAGCCACACAAGCATTCGATCTCTATGGATGGCCCACACGAAACCCCTCGGACCGATCAGCCCTCCACGGGAGTGCTAGCTCGTGCAGTCGGCTTCTGATGGCAGATCTGACTTGATCTCTTTTTTTGATCATCTCGAACCTTTTTGATATCAAAGATGAATCAAAGAAGAATGTTGGATGGTAGAGAAAATTTAGATGAAGACTCTCTTCTCTTTAATTTTTTCCTCACCCAAAAATCTAGAACAGTTCTAGGTCTCTCACCCAAGAGGAGAACAGTCTTCTTTTTTGTTCACCCCGAGGAGGAAGGAAACCCACCCAATCCTCACATCTCAAATAAGTGTTTTTGACCCTATTTCTCTCTGGTATCTCATGGTGAAGAGCTCTCTTCTTTTGACACATAAAATTATGGCCTTTTTATGGTTGTCGCACAAACTAGATAAAACAAGATAAGGGCTGGAGTTTGTTGTAATTCAAACTCTTTTGAATTTCAATTTGGCTCCAACATTTTCTCACCCCTATCTAACATAAAGAGAGACTTACCAAATAAAATTGGATATGAAAATTAGTTGGAAAGACCTCCTTTTCTCATACATAATAGATCCCTTCAAAAGCAGCCAACATGTAGAAGGATATGGATAAGGTTTTAAGTTGAAATTCAAACTAATTTGAATTCATATCAAAACCAACCAATTCCTATCCTTAATGAGTGACAAAAGAAGGATTATTCTCTAATTTTCTCACATACAAACTAATTTTATATAATGAGAAAAAGCATGAGATAATTTAGGTGGCGCAAGGGATAGAGTCCTACTCATTTGGGACTTTAGGGTTTAACCAATTAGATTTCTTTCAAACCCAATCCAATTAGACCCAAATAAAATATGATGAACCTAATCTAATTAGGATCTTATAAGATTAATTAAATTTAATCAAATCAATAAATTAATTGAGCCATAGATCCAATCAAATCATGATCATTTCTCTCTTACCGATTAGGTCATCTCATAACCTAATCAGACTTGACCTGATTGAATCAAATTCAATCAGACTTGATCCAGACTTTAATGCTCAATCAACTTGAGCTAATTAGTTATTTAATTACTAATTAATCCTCCATTAATGATGGAGTCCAAGTCTAGTGGAATTTTTCTCTAGAGTCCCCATCCAGTGGAACTCTTCAGCAGAGTCTCCGTCAAGTGGGACTCTTCATCAGAGTCCCTATTGACTGTGACTTTTTAGATTAGCCATATGATCAGAGAAAAACTTCTAATATATGTGACCCATAGGTTCGAACCTAGGTCGGTAGCACATGAACTAATTTTTGTATCAATCAGAGTAACCATCTAGCAATGGTACCTGATGTCTAGATAGACTGAATGTATGCTAAGAAACACTCAAGAACCTATTTGAATATAATTACCGTATAACTCATCTCTTTGACCCAAATGCTCAAGGTGACCTAGGGTTTAACTGCCAACCCTAATATGGTCATCCATATTGTATTTCAATTTTTAAAATCCATCACTTGGATTACTCTGGCCAAGGTTTTACTGAATTGAAACACACAGATATATTAACTCCTACTTATTCGGAGGGGTCAATTCCATCTTGACTCACACACGAACTTCACAAATACTTGACTATGCCCAAAAATCCTTCATCACTGAATTAGTAATTCTGGTAGTCTGGCACCAATGTATAGTGAGTTGCTTGTAAGTCACTATGGTGATCTCAGGTCGGAGGGATACTTATACCTATATCCCTTCGGAGTGACTCTTGACAGCAGAGTGCTCCAGAGTTGGTCATGTTCAATAAAATATACTCTTATATTTCACCTGCATGCCATACCAATGTCTCCACACTCTTTGGTTAAAAGGACAACCAACCTATATGGCACACAATGACCTACACTTGATATGTCTATCATCCTAGTAATAGCATATCATTTGGTCGCGAACTCATTTAAGGACTAAACAATATATCCTTCTATATCGAATCAAATAGTCCTAAGGACTTCATCACATAACAGGAGTTCAAAATGAGATGTACACAGTGATGAAAATACCAAATAATATTTATTAATTCAATATTCATATACAATTATAATGATAAGCACAACCATCAACAGGCTAACGATTGGCTTTGGGATATAATTTTCAACAACTCTCACTTGGATTAAAGCCAATTGATGTAGTATTGTATACCGATCTTTGATTTGTAGTCTTCAAACTCCTTGATGCTGAGGGCTTTAGTAAATGGATTGGTCAGATTCTTCTTTCTATCAATTTTTTGAAGCTCGACATCACCTCGATCCCGACATGCTTTTGCTATCATCATGATCTGATTGAAAACTAGAGTCTGTAAACCCCATAAGTTTTAAGTCAGATTCTCTATAGATAAGTCACTGATCCTTAATATTTTTCCAATACTTAAGGATGGTCTTTACGACCTTTCAGTGATTCTCACTTGGATCGGATTGGTATCTGCTCACTACTCCTAATGAGTATGCCATATTCGATCACGTACATGTCATGGTGTACATAATAGATCCCACTGCTGAAGCATATGAAATTCTACTCAGACGCTCTCTCTCTTAAGGAGTTATCGGACAATCACTCTTCAAGAGAGAAATTCCTTGGCCTATCAAAAGATAGTCTTTCTTGAAATTCTTCATACTGAATTTTTTCAGCACAGTATCAATGTACGTCGACTGGGATAATTGTTGCCCAGCTATGCAACCCAAGAGGGGGGGGTGAATTGGGTTTCTAAAAATTTTAAGCCCAACAGATAACTTATGAAGAACAAAACAATGGCTTAAAACAATATTAATTACCTAAAGCAGTATTGCAAGGATATAATAAAGAAATAAGATAAAGCGATAAAGCACACCACAAACACAAGGATTTATAGTGGTTCGGTGCTAACCTTGCACCTACATCCACTCCCCAAGATCCCACTTGGGAATTTCAATCCACTATCCTTTGTATTCAACCCGAATACAAAATGTCGGAAACTCCGACACTAGCTATCCCAAGCTAGATCACTTGTTTCCCGGGTACAAGCAAACCCAAAACACTCCGATTTCAGGTTCGGATCAACCTTTTCTTGTTTTGGAAATCCTCCAAAAACAAGAGCAAAAACTCACAAAGAGTAAGAATATTTAGAGCACAGATTAATACAATAATAGCTCCTTTTATGAGCAAATATAACAATAAAAGCTTTACTCAAATGAAGAACCCCTTTTTCAGATTTTCTCAAGATGAATGAACGGTTGAACGAATGCTTGAGAAGAGGTTGATCGTTGATTGAAGATCTCTTGAAAGCTTTGAACGATCTCTAGATCAAGGTTGAAACGATAGGCGTGAAGAATTCTCTCCTTGAAAGATCTAGCTTTTCTCTTTCACAATCTCTCTGGTATATTGTGGATCCTCTCTCTTTTTCTCTATGGATATTTCGTTGATCTCAGGCTTATTCTTGCAAATTATGGATCCTCTCTTCTATTCTTCTCTCTTTCTCGTCTTTTTCTTCTTCTTCTCTTCTTTTTGATTTCATGTTTGATCCGCTATTTAATCTGCAATTTCTTTCATCAAATTAAGCATTTTGTAGCATTAGAAGTAAGAGAAAACAATTTAGGCAGATAAAGAGCCGTTAGAGGATTTTTAGGAAGCATAAATGGCAATTAAAACGGGCAAAAAAATAGCCGTTGCTGACATTTCCCGTCGCAGGGGTCGACTCATGAGTCAACTCATGCTTCAGGGGTCGACTCATGAGTCGACCTCTGTTGCAAAAACCAGAGAATGCTTTTCTGGAATTTCTTGGCTCAAATTAGCAGGGGTCGACTCATGAGTCGACTCATGCCTTGTGGGTCGACTCATGAGTCGACTCACAGGTCGTGCCAAGCCAGAAAACTAGCGTGCCAAGGAGAATTTTTGCGTGCCAATCAGCTCACAGTGCCATGAGTTGACTCATGAGTCGACTCATGCACTTCAAACCTTCATAACTTCAAAAATATAAGTCCAAACACAATGAAATTTTTACCAATAGATTTCAAATCATTTGTTCTACCAAATGATACTATCAAATCAAGATTTGAGTGAAATTATGATTTTGCCCTTGAAGATCATAAGGACTTTTTCATTTTAAAATTATTTGAATCCCTTCAATCTGATTTGTAATCATCAAAATCAATCTAGGAGCAACAATCTCCCCCTTTTTGATGATGATAAAACATTTGAACAAAAATATTTATGTTAATGCATTAATTTCAAAAGAATCCATTATAGGTGTATATGCTTGAAAAGAGTATGATTCTTTTGGCATGTAATATAAATGCAAAAATAGTTTGTCCATTTTCTTAAAGATTTGAAAAGGGTATTAGATCATTTTGAGTTCAAGATATATCAGAGCAAGAGAAGATAAATAACTTTTTCTATGTATCAGAGCAAAAATAATTTTTACAATGATATCAGAAAAGATTTTATAATGTATCAGAGCAAGAAAATTTTATAATGTATCAGAGAAAATTTCATACTGTATTAGAGCAAATGTCAGAGAAAATTTCACACTGTATCAGAGCAAATGTTATAATATATTAGAGAAACCTTCACACTGTATCGGATCAAATGTTATCATGTATCAGATCAAGTTAAAAGAAATTGTAGGATGTATCAGAGTAAAATAAATTTCTTATTGATGTATCAAGGTGAGTAAAATTTCAAAAGCAAGTTTGAATATCAGAGCTTATATAAAAAAATACTTATTTGCATTGTACTCATGATTTTGCTTTTGATGGATGACTTTTTGTTAAAGTTCTGTCTGATACCAAATTTTGATACCAAATTTCTCAAAGTTTTGTTTAATCTTTCAATCCTTGTTTTTGTTTAATTTCTCCAATATTTGTTTTAATCTTCCAATCTTTGTTTTTTTTTTTTGTTGTTTTTGTTTAATTTCTCCCCCTTTTTCTCATAATTTAGAGTTTTGCTTTTTGTCTAATTTCAATTTTTGTTTTAGTTTAATTTCTCCCCCTTTTTGACATCATCAAACATAGTTAACTCTTTCTTTTCTTTTTCTGAAATATTCTTTAATTTCTTCCTCTTTAGAGTTTTTTTTTTTTTTTTTTTTTTACAGATGTTTGCTCCCCCTTAATATAGCAATTATCAACAGCAAACAACAACAAGGAGAAGATAATATTTCAACAGATGTATCAGAGATTGAAATATAACCAAAATATAATCATTACAAAGAGGTAGAAATATAGGTAAAAGATGATTCCATTAATATCATAATTGTTTCAATACATAAAATTCAACCAGCTAAATGTCAATACATGGCCCCAAGGTATAGATCCTAGAACAAGATACTAACTCCTAGGATCTAGATAAGTCAATGATCAGAGTCATCAGATATAGGGTGAGGAGATGATGGATCAGAAGTGCGTCCTCTACCCCGTCTGCCTCTGCCACGAGTAGGAGAACGAGATGAACTGGGAGGCTGAGAACGCTGAGATACTAGGGCTGATACCATGAGTCTGATAGAATCAAGTACGTTCAGTGCTCTGGAAACAGATTGAAGTAGAGCAGTGAACTGGGTGGTAGCATGCTCACTCGATCCTCTGATCTCTTTCCTCAGTAGCTCATATCCACCTTCTAATGCTCCTCTGAGCCTGCCAGCCTCTGCAGTGAGGTCTGTGACCTCAATAGTAGACTCTTGTGGCTGGGGATGGGCCAATGCAAGGACTTGCCCCTGCAAGTCAAGAACTCTGTCAGTAAGTCTCCAGACTGTATCCTCAAGCTGCTGTATCCTGACGGACTGATCTGAAATCATCTGAAATACAGTGGAGATGTGGGGAGTAATGGTCTGATCAGAAGAAGTAGCTCCAGGTGCAAAAGAAGTACTACTCCACTGGCTAGACAGCAAAGAAGCCACACGCTGTGAAATATGCTCGATCTGATCGTCAGCCAGTCTGAACTCTGATGGAGGTGCTCTGCTCTCTGGCTGATACACTGGTGTGGGCATCCTAGTAAACTCAGAAGGGCCAGCCTCAGTATCAGGAATGAACTGGGTATCTGGTGAAGCTGCCCTGAAGTCATGTACAGGAGAAGATGGACCTTCTTCTTCTACTCTGCCTTCAGTTTTGTCTTCAGCTCTTTCCTCAGCTCTCTCCTCAGCTCTTTCTTCAGAGCCCTTGATCCAACCACCAACAGTCTTTGTAATTCCCATTCGGTGCAGGCTGTGTTGGTTGAAAGTGTCCACATGTGAGAGCTTGGTAGGTGTCTCCCCCTTACAGCTAACTCCAAACCTCCTAAAAACTCTAGTAAGGGCCATACCATAAGGCAAGTGTGCCTTGGATCTGTTCAAAGTTTCTCTCATGGCCTCTATCATAAGTGCAGGGAGGTTTAGGGGGGTCTGAGTGATGATATGAAACATGACACATACATCTCTGCCAGATAGTAAGTCATGTCTACCACTCCTAGGAAAGAAGAGTTTCGTTACAATCTGATGCAGGACCCTCATCTCAATGGATAATAGCTTTGCTTCCAATTTGTTTAAACTTCTTGAAAAAGTTTCTCCTAAGATAATTCTGATCCCTTCTTCTTTAATTGGGAGTTCCATATATGAGTATCCTTCACTAGGCAACTGAAGTATTTCTCCCAATATCCTAGAATCCAAACAGATGTCAATCCCCTTTACAGTTGAAGTCACAAACCCGTTTCCATAATTTAGGTTCTGGTAGAACTCTCTGACTAGATCAACATAGGTGACTTCCTTAAGAGAGCAATAAAGTTCCATCCTTGATTTTTGATCTTGGTAGCAAAAGTAAAGCCTTCTTTCTCAAAGAACCAAAAATCTATGTTTTTCCCGGTTTCTACTTTTCTATCAGAAAGAGGATTTACACTGGGGCTTATGGAGGATTGAGAGAGACCTTGAGCAGGTACTGAAACTGGATCGGGAATACTGGAAGATTGAGCATGCCTTTTCTTTCGGACAATTTCCTCAGGCTCTCGGATTGATTTTCTTCTTTGGGGAAGTTTCATCTTTGGAGCCATATCCAAAAAATAGCAGACAAGAAGACTTGAATTCAGTGGAGGAGGGATCACAAAAGAGTAAAGAAGAATTTTGGTGGAGAAAAGAAGTGGATTTTGAATGAACGGTGAAGTTCTAGGGCACGTTCCACCCGCGCCAATCACTGCGAGAAAGCACAGAAAAGTCCTTTTCAAGGAGGCGATTTTTGGTGGAGAGAAGGAGGGAGAATTGCCTCAGAATTGATCCTTGGATTTGGAGCAAAAAGAGTTGGAGAGGACGGCTTTCGGAAGGAAGACGACGAGAAGATGAGTCGTCTCATAAACAGGGTTTCCCGTTTTAAAAACAATGAACCCGATGGAAGTTGGTGGGATTTACAAGTTTGCCATTGAGTCGACTCATGGGGGTCGACTCATGAAGTTCAGAAATCAGGAAAAATGCAAATAAATTCCAGAAAAATTCAAAATTTTGGGAGAAAGAATTTTGCTCAATGATAAGTTTTTAGAGTTATAAATCTAAGCTTTTGGAACCAGGATAGTTGTTGAAAATTGAGCTCTAAGAATATTTGATATTAATTAAGAGAAGTTTAGGCAAATGGATCTAGAATTCCTAGATTTCTCCTAATTTCACAGAATCTATCCTCACTAAGGGCCTTTGTAAAGATATCGACTAATTAATTTTCAGTGCAAACATATTCAAGAATTACATTTTTGTTTTGAACATGTTCTCTTATAAAATGATGTCTTATTTCAATATGTTTGGATCTTGAGTGTTGTATTGGATTTTTAGATAGATTTATGGCACTTGTATTATCACATTTTATTGGAGTTTCATTAAGTTTGATTCCAAAATCTTCGAGTTGTTGCTTAATCCACAAGATTTGAGCACAACAACTTCCGACTGCAATGTATTCGGCCTCAGCCGTAGACAGTGCCTCCGAATTTTGTTTCTTGCTAAACCATGAGATTAGGTTAACTCCAAAAAATTGGCAAGTTCCACTTGTGCTTTTTCTATCTAATTTACATCCAGCAAAATCAGCATCAGAATATCCTAACAAATTAATTTGTGAGTCCTTAGAGTACCATAACCCTATAGTTTGTGTACCATTTAAGTATCTAAGGATTCTTTTAACGGCATTCAAATGAGATTCCTTAGATTGATATCTTGCACATAAGCAAACACTAAACATGATATCAGGCCTACTTGCAGTTAGATATAATAATGAGCCAATCATACCTCTGTAGTATTTTAAGTCTACGCTTTTACCTTCATCATCCTTGTCAAGCTTACTTGAGGGACTCATTGGTGTGCCAATTGGTTTGCAGTTCTCCATTCCAAATCTTTTGAGTAGTTCCTTGGTGTACTTGCTTTGGGTGATGGAGATTCCCTCTTTTGATTGTTTGATTTGGAGTCCGAGAAAGAAAGTGAGTTCTCCCATCATGCTCATCTCGAACTCTCCCTGCATAAGCTTAGCAAAGTCTTGACAAAGGGATTCATTAGTAGACCCAAAAATTATGTCATCAACATAAATTTGTATAATTAGCATATCATTTTGGTTTCTTTTAATAAATAGGGTTGTATCTACATTGCCTCTTGAGAAACCATTATTTAGTAGAAATTTGCTTAGCCTTTCATACCATGCTCTAGGTGCTTGTTTTAGACCATATAAAGCTTTATTTAATCTAAAGACATGATTGGGAAAAGCATGATTTTCAAATCCAGGGGGTTGTTCTACATATACTTCTTTAGAAATATATCCATTTAAAAATGTACTTTTAACATCCATTTGAAATAACTTGAAATTCATAAAGCAAGCATATGCAAGTAGAAGTCTAATAGCTTCTAATCTAGCAACAGGTGCAAAGGTTTCATCAAAATCAATTCCTTCTTCTTGATTATATCCCTTAGCAACCAGTCTTGCTTTATTTCTAATTACATTTCCATGCTCATCTAATTTGTTTCTAAAGACCCATTTTGTGCCAATTATTGAATAATCTTTAGGTCTTTTTACTAAGGTCCAAACATTATTTCTTTCAAATTGATTAAGTTCCTCTTGCATAGCATTAATCCAGTTATGATCATTTTCAGCCTCTTCAAAAGTTTTAGGTTCAAGTTGAGATACAAAAGCACAATGATTAAGTACATCTCTAAGTGAAGAACGTATTTTTACCCCATGCATAGGATCACCGATAATTAATTCCTTAGGGTGGTTGTGAACATACCTCCATTCCTTGGGTAAGTCATTTGTACCTTGAGGTTGTTCTTGAATTTCTTCACCTTTCTCATTTTGTTCATCTTCTTGATCCTTGTCTTTTGGAGTTGCTGAATCTTTCAGAGTGATCTCCTTCATACCTTCTATTAGTGGATCTGCATCATCAACACCCTCATTCTTTCTTGAAGGAAGATCGTTAGATTCATCAAAGACAACATGTATGGACTCCTCAACTACTAAGGTTCTTTTGTTGAACACTCTAAATGCTTTACTAGTGGAGGAGTAACCTAGAAGGATTGCTTCATCTGATTTTGCATCAAATTTACCAAGTTTTTCTTTGCCATTATTTAATACAAAACATCGGCAACCAAAAACATGAAAATAGATAATATTTGGTTTTCTTCCTTTCCAAAGTTCATAGGGGGTTTTCTTTAAAAATTATCTTATTAAAGCACGATTTAAAATGTAACATGCTGTGTTAATAGCTTCCGTCCAAAAATATCTTGGAAGGTTGCTTTCACAAAGCATGGTACGGGCCATTTCTTCTAAGGTTCTATTTTTCTTTTCAACTACCCCATTCTGTTGGGGTGTCCTAGGAGCAGAGAAGTTATGGCCAATTCCATTTTCATCACAAAAATTTTTAAAGTCATGATTTTCAAATTCTGTTCCATGATCACTTCTAATATTTTGAATTGAAAACCCTTTTTCATTAGTGACTTTTCGATGAAATTTAGTGAAAATTTGAAAAGTTTCATTTTTGTGAGCTAAAAAGAAAACCCAAGTAAAACGAGAGTAATCATCTATTATTACAAATCCATATCGTTTTCCTCCTAGACTAGTGGTTCTTGTTGGTCCAAATAAATCCATATGTAAGAGCTCTAAAGGTCTAGAAGTTGAAACAGTGTTTTTGGATTTAAATGATACTCTAGTTTGTTTATCTAATTGGCATGCATCACAAATTCTATCCTTTTCAAAATTCAATTTTGGCAAACCGAGAACTAAATCCTTTTTGATTAATTTTGAAAGAGAATGCATGCTAATATGTGCAAGTCTACGATGCCACAGCCAACTAGTCTCATTTATTTTAGCATTTAAGGAAACTAGGCATTGCATGTCTAATTTAGTTAAATCATTCAAGTCTACCATATAAACATTGCCATGCCTATGTCCTATAAATTTAATGCCATCGTTAATAGGACTCGTCACAATGCAAACAGATGATTCAAAACTTACTTTATATCCTTTATCACAGAATTGACTAATGCTAAGTAAGTTATGCTTTAAACCTTTAACTAATAAAACATTCTCAATGTATTTGGAGGGAGTGATACCAATGTTACCTATCCCGATGATCTTTCCTTTGCCATTATCTCCAAAGGTGACCATCCCTCCATCCTTAGCATCAAGCGTGATGAATTGTGATTCATCACCAGTCATGTGTCTCGAGCATCCGCTGTCAAGATACCATTTCCTGTTTCCTTCTTGGGATGCTAGACACACCTCATTTTCATGTGCCATCAGGCACAGGTTGGCTTGTTCTGTTGAGGTTTCCTCGTCGGAGCTTGAGTCATCACTCGCACTCCAGGTCGCCATCATTGCCTTCTTTTTAAACTTCTTTGGACCTTTCTTCAATTGTGGACATTCGGATCTGAAATATCCTGGCTTCTTGCACTCGTAGCATATAGGGGTTTGATCTTTTTCCTTTTCTTTGCTTTGATCCCCTTTTGTGAATTTCTTTCTCATCCCCTGTTTCCTTTTTCTTAGAAACTTCTTAAATTTCCGGGTGATGAGAGCCATCTCTTCATCCTGATCTTCATCTTCAGAGTCATCCGTTTCATAATCAGGCGAAGTTGTGGATTTGAGGGCAATGGTTCTTTTCTTTTTGATTTCATCCTCTTGATGTTGCTTCATGCTAAGTTCATGAGTCATCAAGGATCCAAGAAGCTCTTCTAGAGGTAGAGTGTTCAAGTCCTTTGCTTCTTGGATGGCAGTCACCTTGGCTTCCCAAGTTCTTGGCAGTGACCTGAGAATCTTTCTTACAAGTTCACTGTTAGTATAAGATTTGCCAAGACTCTTTAAACCATTGATTATATCAGTAAAATGAGTAAACATAGCAGTTATGGACTCATCATGCTCTATTTTGAACAATTCATATTTATGTACAAGCATGTTTATTTTAGACTCTTTTACTTGATTTGTTCCCTCATGGGTGACTTCTAACCTATTCTATATTTCTTTAGCAGATGCACAAGTAGAAATGCGATTAAATTCACTAGCATCTAGTGCACAATAAAGAACATTCATAGCTTTGGCATTTAATTGTGCCAATTTCTTGTCAACCTCATCCCATTCTTTCTCGGGTTTGGTTGACTCCTCACCATCTATAATCTTGGTGGGTGTGTGAGGACCATTCACTATGATACTCCACATATCATAGTCGAGTGCTTGTATGAAAATCTTTATCCGAGCTTTCCAATAGGTGTAATTAGACCTATTGAAAAGTGGAGGTCGGTTTGTTGATTGCCCCTCGGCTAGAGAAGTTCCAACATGGGTTGCCATAGATCTTTGGCTCTTTGATTGTTAGATCAAAGAAGGGCTAGAGCACTGGCTCTGATACCACTTGTTGCCCAGCTATGCAACCCAAGAGGGGGGGGGGGGTGAATTGGGTTTCTAAAAATTTTAAGCCCAACAGATAACTTATGAAGAACAAAACAATGGCTTAAAACAATATTAATTACCTAAAGCAGTATTGCAAGGATATAATAAAGAAATAAGATAAAGCGATAAAGCACACCACAAACACAAGGATTTATAGTGGTTCGGTGCTAACCTTGCACCTACATCCACTCCCCAAGATCCCACTTGGGAATTTCAATCCACTATCCTTTGTATTCAATCCGAATACAAAACGTCGGAAACTCCGACACTAGCTATCCCAAGCTAGATCACTTGTTTCTCGGGTACAAGCAAACCCAAAACACTCCGATTTCAGGTTCGGATCAACCTTTCCTTGTTTTGGAAATCCTCCAAAAATAAGAGCAAAAACTCACAAAGAGTAAGAATATTTAGAGCACAGATTAATACAATAACAGCTCCTTTTATGAGCAAATATAACAATAAAAGCTTTACTCAAATGAAGAACCCCTTTTTCAGATTTTCTCAAGATGAATGAACGGTTGAACGAATGCTTGAGAAGAGGTTGATCGTTGATTGAAGATCTCTTGAAAGCTTTGAACGATCTCTAGATCAAGGTTGAAACGATAGGCGTGAAGAATTCTCTCCTTGAAAGATCTAGCTTTTCTCTTTCACAATCTCTCTGGTATATTGTGGATCCTCTCTCTTTTTCTCTATGGATATTTCGTTGATCTCAGGCTTATTCTTGCAAATTACGGATCCTCTCTTCTATTCTTCTCTCTTTCTCATCTTTTTCTTCTTCTTCTCTTCTTTTTGATTTCACGTTTGATCCGCTATTTAATCTGCAATTTCTTTCATCAAATTAAGCATTTTGTAGCATTAGAAGCAAGAAAAAATAATTTAGGCAGATAAAGAGCCGTTAGAGGATTTTTAGGAAGCATAAATGGCAATTAAAATGGGCAAAAAAATAGCCGTTGCTGACATTTCCCGTCGCAGGGGTCGACTCATGAGTCGACTCATGCTTCAGGGGTCGACTCATGAGTCGACCTCTGTTGCAAAAACCAGAGAATGCTTTTCTGGAATTTCTTGGCTCAAATTAGCAGGGGTCGACTCATGAGTCGACTCATGCCTTGTGGGTCGACTCATGAGTCGACTCACAGGTCGTGCCAAGCCAGAAAACTAGCGTGCCAAAGAGAATTTTTGCGTGCCAATCAGCTCACAGTGCCATGAGTTGACTCATGAGTCGACTCATGCACTTCAAACCTTCATAACTTCAAAAATATAAGTCCAAACACAATGAAATTTTCACCAATAGATTTCAAATCATTTGTTCTACCAAATGATACTATCAAATCAAGATTTGAGTGAAATTATGATTTTGCCCTTGAAGATCATAAGGACTTTTTCATTTTAAAATTATTTGAATCCCTTCAATCTGATTTGTAATCATCAAAATCAATCTAGGAGCAACAATAATCCAAGTAATCTTTTAGATCTATCTTTATAGATCTTCATCCTAAAGATGAAGGATGCTTCTCCCAAGTCTTTCATGGAGAACTATGATGACAACCAAACTTTTATTCTCTGTAATGCAGAAATATCATTCTCGATTAAGAGAATATCATCGACATACAAAATAAGAAATACTACCATAAAGTTATTAACCCACTTGTATATGCAGGGTTCCTTTCCATTCTTAATGAAGCCATACGTTCTGATTACTTTATCAAAATGCATGTTCCAACTCCAAGATGCCTGCTTAAGTCTATAAATAGATCTTTGAAGCTTGCACACCTTAGACTCATCTATGGATATGAAACCTTCGGGTTGTATTATATACATCTCTTCTTTTAGCTCTCTATTTAGGAAGACTGTTTTCATATCCATTTGTCAGATTTCATAGTCCAGATGTGTTGCTATCACAAGCATAATTCAAATAGACTTGAGCATTACCATAGGAGAAAATATCTCGTCATGGTCAATATCATAATACTGACGGTAATCCTTGGCAACTAGATGGGCTTTATAGGTCTCCACCTTCTCGTCTGCACCCCTCTTCTTTTTGAAGATCCACTTACACCCTATGGATTTTACCCCTTCAAGTGGGTCAACCAATGTCTATACATTGTTGATTTTTATGGACTCCATTTCAGATTTCATAGCTTCCAGTCACTTATCAGAGTCAGACCTCTGCATCGCATCCATATAGGTAATCGGATCCTCATTATTCTCATCGAGTTCAACTAGATCTCCATCCCAAACTAAGAAACTGTAGTATCTATCCGGTTGATACAGTACTCTATCGGATCTCTTTAAAGATATTTTTACAATAAGTTTCAGATTTGATCTAATCAAGTCCGACTCTATGGGTTTACTAGATTGTGTCGGTTCTTCTACCGATCGAACTTCATCAAGTTCAATCTTTGAGGCATTAGTTCCTTCACCAAAAAATTCTTTTTCTAAAATGATAGCCCTATTATTGATGAACACCTTCTGTTCATCAGCAAGGTAGAAGTAACATCCTTTGATCTCCTTTGGGTACCCTATAAATAGATATTTGTCAGACATAGGTCCAAGCTTGTCAGTTTTTAATCATTTGAAATAAGCCAAACATCTCCAAACCCTCAGGTGAGAGAGTGCTAGTTTACGTCCTGTCCACATCTCATGTGGTGTTTTACTTACAAACTTACTCGAAACTTTATTTAAAATATAACAAGCTGACTCAAGTGCGTATCTCCTAAAAAAAATTTGCAGACTTGTAAAGTCCATCATGGACCAAACCATATCTAACAGGGTTCAATTCTTCCTTTCTGATATACCATTATGCTGTGGTATTCTAGGAGGGATCTATTGTGAGAGAATTCTATTCTCTTCTAAGTATGTCAGAAACTCACTAGAGAGGTATTCTCCTCCTCGGTCGGATCGAAGAGTTTTAATACTCTTTTCAGTTTGTTTCTCTACTTCATTACGGAATCATTTGAATATTTTAAATAATTATGACTTATGTGTCATTAAATAGATGTACCCATACCTCGATAGGTCATCTGTAAATATAATGAAATAATAATATCTACCTCTAGCACTAGTGTTCATAAGTCCACATACATCAGTATGCATCAGACTTAACTTCACTGGCTCGCTCATCTTTTTCAATAAAAGGTGATTTGATCATTTTTTCAAGAAGATAGGACTCACAGGTTGGGAGTGATTCACAATCACTGACTTCGAAGATTCTCTTTTGTGTCAACCTATTTATTCTGTTCTTCTTAACATGACCTAACCTACAATGCCAAAGGTAGATATCGGAGACATCACTAATTCTAGGATGTTTGTTGGATGTGTACATTATACTAACAGATTTTGATAATATGTAAATACCATTGTTCAGTTATCTATTCATCACATTAACACCATTTATAATGATATTAAAATTATTTTTTTTATTAAAATTTTATAACCATACATGGCCAAAAGGCCTACAGAAATAATATGCAATAAAAAGGAAGGACAAAAGTGACATTCACTTAGAACAATTACATTAGACTTGAATAAAAGCTTAATAGTCCCTAACACTAGAACTGGAACTGGTCTTCCATCTCAAACATTAAGGAATCTTTCACCTTCTTCAAATCTTCTACTGATGTGCAGATCCTATAATGAATTACAAATATTAAAAGGGCTTCCGATATTTAATACCCAGTAGTGGAATCATAAATTGAGAAATTACACGGTGTTATCATATAATTATCTTGTCTAGCAATAACTTGCTTTTTTATCGATCTGTTCGGATCCAGGGAGGTAATGTATTGAGGACAATTCCTTTTTCAGTGCCCCTGCTTCTTATAGTAGAAGTATTTTGCCCGACTTTGGTCAGACTTGGGTTTCTTGGTCTAACTGCGTTTGGATGCCCCAGCATTTTGCACCCTTTTCTTATTCTTCTTTCCTTTCTTAAAGGATCGACATCCAGAAGAAGACCCTCTCACAACATTCACTGACTCTTTTTGGAGCTAGTGATCCTTCTCAAAATTTTGCAGTAACCCCAGCAAATCGTGGTAGTTAACTGTAGGCTTTATCATTCGAAAATGAGTAAGAAAAGGGAGGTAGGACTTGGGCAGAGAGTTTAAAATAACATCTTTTTCCAACTGCTCATGCAAGGGAAAGCCGAGCTTGCTTAGGCACTCAATCATCTCGATCATATATAATACATGATCAATGACTGATGCTCCTTCCCTCATTCGAACATTGAAGATGACACAACTAGTCTTGTGTCTCTTAACATCGTCGGGTGTGCCAAAGGACTTGTTCAATATTTACAACATATCCTATGGCTAAGCATTCTTGAAATGATGGCTAAACTCATCATTCATCACCATAAGTATATTACAACAAACCATAGTTCGATCGTTGAGCCACTTCTGATAAATATCTCTAACCATACTATGTGCATTCGGAGTTGGCTCCTTGGATGTCGGATCTGTCAATACATACAAGATCCGTTCGTGCTCCAGGACTATTTTAAGCTTTTGATACCAGCTATCAAAATTTGATCCCATCAATTTATCACCATCTAATAGTGATCGAAGCGACAAGATGGTGGCCATAATTGCAAAAAAGAAATTAGAACCTAATTAGTATATGAATTGATTAAGCCTAAAGACATGAATTTTAGTCTAAAGATTCTCTCACTATTTTATTCGAATTGATAGCCTCTATCTTCAATTCGAGAAATTACACTAATTTTTTAGTGGGTACTAGAATCCACATGAACTGCACATGGGCCCGAGTGTGGCTCGGCCAACCCTTGTGTACCCACGGATAGGTTCTTAACCAATTATTTTATCAAACAATTTCTAGTATTCAATTTTACCCTAAACACCTCTTTAGCAGGCATATGGCACCTCCATTGAAAGTTCTGGTTAGGTCCAACCACTAACATACCAGAATTTAGTATATCTAACAAATGAGTGGTCAGGCTCGAGTGTGGCTTGGCCAACCTGACCATCATCAGAAAGATACAATTTGTTGCTCCTAGATTGATTTTGATGATTACAAAGCAGATTGAAGGGATACAATATTTTAAAATGAAAAAGTCCTTATGCTCTTCAAGGGCAAAATCATAATTTCACTAAAATCCTGATTTGATAGTACCATTTGGTAGAACAAATGATTTGAAATCTATTGGTGAAAATTTCATTGTGTTTGGACTTATATTTTTGAAGTTATGAAGGTTTGAAGTGCATGAGTCGACTCATGAGTCAACTCATGGCACTGTGAGCTGATTGGCACGCAAAAATTCTCCTTGGCACGCTAGTTTTCTGGCTTGGCACGACCTGTGAGTCGACTCATGAGTCGACCCACAAGGCATGAGTCGACTCATGAGTCGACCCCTGCTAATTTGAGCCAAGAAATTCCAGAAAAGCATTCTCTAGTTTTTGCAACAGAGGTCGACTCATGAGTCGACCCCTGAAGCATGAGTCGACTCATGAGTCGACCCCTGCGACGGGAAATGTCAGCAACGGCTATTTTTTTGCCCATTTTAATTGCCATTTATGCTTCCTAAAAATCCTCTAACGGCTCTTTATCTGCCTAAATTATTTTCTCTTGCTTCTAATGCTACAAAATACTTTAAATGATGAAAGAAATTGCAGATTAAATAGCGGATCAAACATGAAATCAAAAGCGAAGAGAAAGAGAGGAAAAAGAGAAGAACAGAAGAGAGGATCCGAAATTTGCAAGAAAAAGCCTGAGATCAACGAAATATCCATAGAAAAAAAGAGAGAGGATCCACAATATACCAGAGAGATTGTGAAAGAGAAAAGGAAGATCTTTCAAGGAGAGAATTCTTCACGCCTATCGTTTCAACCTTGATCTAGAGATCGTTCAAAGCTTTCAAGAGATCTTCAATCAACAATCAACCTCTTCTCAAGTGTTCAACCGTTCATTCATCTTGAGAAAATCTGAAAAAGGGGTTCTTCATTTGAGTAAAGCTTTTATTGTAATATTTGCTCATTTAAGGAGCTGTTATTGTATTCATCTGTGCTCTAAATATTCTTACTCTTTGTGAGTTTTTGCTCTTATTTTTGGAGGATTTCCAAAACAAGAAAAGGTTGATCCGAACCTGAAATCGGAGTGTTTTGGGTTTGCTTGTACCCGGGAAACAAGTGTTCTAGCTTGGGATAGCTAGGGTCGGAGTTTCCGACGTCTTGTATTCTAGCTTGGGATAGCTAGTGTCGGAGTTTCCAACATTTTGTATTCGGGTTGAATACAAAGGATAGTGGATTGAAATTCCCAAGTGGGATCTTGGGGAGTGGATGTAGGTGCAAGGTTAGCACCGAACCACTATAAATCCTTGTGTTTGTGGTGTGCTTTATCGCTTTATCTTATTTCTTTATTATATCCTTGCAATACTACTTTAGGTAATTAATATTGATTTAAAGCCATTGTTTTGTTCTTCATAAGTTATTTGTTGGGCTTAAAATTTTTAGAAACCCAATTCACCCCCCCCTCTTGGGTTGCATAGCTGGGCAACAAGTGGTATCAGAGCCAGTGCTCTAGCCCTTCTTTGATCTAACAATCAAAGAGCCAAAGATCTATGGCAACCCATGTTGGAACTTCTCTACCTGAGGGGCAATCAACAAACCGACCTCCACTTTTCAATGGGTCTAATTACACCTATTGGAAAGCTCGGATAAAGATTTTCATACAAGCACTCGACTATGATATGTGGAGTATCATAGTGAATGGTCCTCACACACCCACCAAGATTATAGATGGTGAGGAGTCAACCAAACCCGAGAAAGAATGGGATGAGGTTGATAAGAAATTGGCACAATTAAATGCCAAAGCTATGAATGTTCTTTATTGTGCACTAGATGCTAGTGAATTTAATCGCATTTCTACTTGTGCATCTGCTAAAGAAATATGGAATAGGTTAGAAGTCACCCATGAGGGAATAAATCAAGTAAAAGAGTCTAAAATAAACATGCTTGTACATAAATATGAATTGTTCAAAATAGAGCATGATGAGTCCATAACTGCTATGTTTACTCGTTTTACTGATATAATCAATGGTTTAAAGAGTCTTGGCAAATCTTATACTAACAGTGAACTTGTAAGGAAGATTCTCAGGTCACTGCCAAGAACTTGGGAAGCCAAGGTGACTGCCATCCAAGAAGCAAAGGACTTGAACACTCTACCTCTAGAAGAGCTTCTTGGATCCTTGATGACTCATGAACTTAGCATGATGCAACATCAAGAGGATGAAATCAAAAAGAAAAGAACCATTGCCCTCAAATCCACAACTTCACCTGATTATGAAACAGATGACTCTGAAGATGAAGATCAGGATGAGGAGATGGCTCTCATCACCCAGAAATTCAAGAAGTTTCTAAGAAAAAGGAAACAGGGGATGAGAAAGAAATTTATAAAAGGGGATCAAAGCATAGAAAAGGAGAAAGATCAAACCCCTATATGCTACGAGTGCAAGAAGCCAGGACATTTCAGATCCGAATGTCCTCAATTGAAGAAAGGTCCAAAGAAATTCAAAAAGAAGGCAATGATGGCGACCTGGAGTGCGAGTGATGACTCAAGCTCCGACGAAGAAACCTCAACCGAACAAGCCAATCTGTGCCTGATGGCACATGAAAATGAGGTAACTTCTGAATCCACTAGTGAATTTACTTTTGAAGAATTGCATGAAGCATTCTATGATTCAATTGATGAATTAAAGAAACTAGGGAAGAAAAACAAAGAACTGAAATTGGAAAATCAGTCCTTAGTGAAACAAGCTGAAATTCTTTCAATTGAAAAATTTACATTGATTCAAAAAAATCAAAACTTTAAGGATGAAATTAACAGGCTGAAATCTATGGTAGATAAGTTCACCTTAAGTTCAAACAAGCTAAATATGATCCTTGATAATCAGAAAGCTATATATGATAAGGCTGGACTTGGTTATAAACCCCTGAAGAAACAAAAATTTTTGAAGGATATTTATGCAAATTATTCAAGCAAAAAGTCTACAAATATTACTTATTTTAAATGTGGAAGAATAGGACATAAATCATACACTTGTCTTATTAACAAATATGCAAACACAAAGAAAATATGGGTTCCAAAAGGAACCATTCTGACTAACCTGAAAGGACCCAAGAAAGCTTGGGTACCTAAGACAGAAACTTGATCTGTGCTTGCAGGTGTGTCTAGCATCCCAAGAAGGAAACAGGAAATGGTATCTTGACAGCGGATGCTCGAGACACATGACTGGTGATGAATCACAATTCATCACGCTTGATGCTAAGGATGGAGGGATGGTCACCTTTGGAGATAATGGCAAAGGAAAGATCATCGGGATAGGTAACATTGGTATCACTCCCTCCAAATACATTGAGAATGTTTTACTTGTTAAAGGTTTAAAGCATAACTTACTCAGCATTAGTCAATTCTGTGATAAAGGGTATAAAGTAAGTTTTGAATCATCTGTATGCATTGTGACGAGTCCTATTAACGATGGCATTAAATTTATAGGACATAGGCATGGCAATGTTTATATGGTAGACTTGAATGATTTAACTAAATTAGACATGCAATGCCTAGTTTCCTTAAATGCTAAAATAAATGAGACTAGTTGGCTGTGGCATCGTAGACTTGCACATATTAGCATGCATTCTCTTTCAAAATTAATCAAAAAGGATTTAGTTCTCGGTTTGCCAAAATTAAATTTTGAAAAGGATAGAATTTGTGATGCATGCCAATTAGGTAAACAAACTAGAGTATCATTTAAATCTAAAAACACTATTTCAACTTCTAGACCTTTAGAGCTCTTACATATAGATTTATTTGGACCAACTAAAACCACTAGTCTAGGAGGAAAACGATATGGATTTGTAATAATTGATGATTAATCTCGTTTTACTTGGGTTTTCTTTTTAGCTCACAAAAATGAAACTTTTCAAATTTTCATGAAATTTCATCGAAAAGTCACTAATGAAAAAGGGTTTTCAATTCAAAATTTTAGAAGTGATCATGGAACAGAATTTGAAAATCATGACTTTGAAAATTTTTGTGATGAAAATGGAATTGGCCACAACTTCTCTGCTCCTAGGACACCCCAACAGAATGGGGTAGTTAAAAGGAAAAATAGAACCTTAGAAGAAATGGCCCGTACCATGCTCTGTGAAAGCAACCTTCCAAAATATTTTTGGGCGGAAGCTATTAACACAGCATGTTATATTTTAAATCGTGCTTTAATAAGATAATTTTTAAAGAAAACCCCCTATGAACTTTGGAAAGGAAGAAAATCAAATATTGCCTATTTTTATGTTTTTGGTTGCCGATGTTTTGTATTAAATAATGGCAAAGAAAAACTTGGTAAATTTGATGCAAAATCAGATGAAGCAATCCTTCTAGGTTACTCCTCCACTAGTAAAGCATTTAGAGTGTTCAACAAAAGAACCTTAGTAGTTGAGGAGACCATACATGTTGTCTTTGATGAATCTAACGATCTTCCTTCAAGGAAGAATGAGGGTGTTGATGATGCAGATCCACTAATAGAAGGTATGAAGGAGATCACTCTGAAAGATTCAGCAACTCCAGAAGACAAGGATCAAGAAGATGAACAAAATGAGAAAGGTGAAGAAATTCAAGAACAACCTCAAGGTACAAATGACTTACCCAAGGAATGGAGGTATGTTCACAACCACCCTAAGGAATTAATTATCGGTAATCCTATGCATGGGGTAAAAACACGTTCTTCACTTAGAGATGTACTTAATCATTGTGCTTTTGTATCTCAACTTGAACCTAAAACTTTTGAAGAAGCTGAAAATGATCATAACTGGATTAATGCTATGCAAGAAGAACTCAGTCAATTTGAAAGAAATAATGTTTGGACCTTAGTGAAAAGACCTAAAGATTATTCAATAATTGGCACAAAATGGGTCTTTAGAAACAAGTTAGATGAGCATGGAAATGTAATTAGAAATAAAGCAAGACTGGTTGCTAAGGGATATAATCAAGAAGAAGGAATTGATTTTGATGAAACCTTTGCACCTGTTGCTAGATTAGAAGCCATTAGACTTCTACTTGCTTATGCTTGCTTTATGAAATTCAAACTATTTCAAATAGATGTTAAAAGTGCATTTTTAAATGGATATATTTCTGAAGAAGTATATGTAGAACAACCCCCTGGATTTGAAAATCATGCTTTTCCCAATCATGTCTTTAGATTAAATAAAGCTTTATATGGTCTAAAACAAGCACCTAGAGCATGGTATGAAAGGCTAAGCAAATTTTTACTAAATAATGGGTTCTCAAGAGGCAATGTAGATACAACCCTATTTATTAAAAGAAACCAAAATGATATGCTAATTATACAAATTTACGTTGATGACATAATTTTTGGGTCTACTAATGAATCCCTTTGTCAAGACTTTGCTAAGCTTATGCAGGGAGAGTTCGAGATGAGCATGATGGGAGAACTCACCTTCTTCCTCGGATTCCAAATCAAACAATCAAAAGAGGAAATCTCCATCACCCAAAGCAAGTACACCAAGGAACTACTCAAAAGATTTGGAATGGAGAACTGCAAACCTATTGGCACACCAATGAGTCCCTCAAGTAAGCTTGACAAGGATGATGAAGGTAAAAGCGTAGACTTAAAATACTACAGAGGTATGATTGGCTCATTATTATATCTAACTGCAAGTAGGCCTGATATCATGTTTAGTGTTTGCTTATGTGCAAGATATCAATCTAATCCTAAGGAATCTCATTTGAATGCTGTTAAAAGAATCCTTAGATACTTAAATGGTACACAAACTATAGGGTTATGGTACTCTAAGGACTCACAAATTAATTTGTTAGGATATTCTGATGCTGATTTTGCTGGATATAAATTAGATAAAAAAAAGCACAAGTGGAACTTGCCAATTTCTTGGAGTTAACCTAATCTCATGGTTTAGCAAGAAACAAAATTCGGTGGCACTGTCTACGGATGAGGCCGAATACATTGCAGCCGGAAGTTGTTGTGCTCAAATCCTGTGGATTAAGCAACAACTCGAAGATTTTGGAATCAAACTTAATGAAACTCTAATAAAATGTGACAATACAAGTGCCATAAATCTATCTAAAAATCCAATACAACACTCAAGATCTAAACATATTGAAATAAGACATCATTTCATAAGAGAGCATGTTCAAAACAAAAATATAATTCTTGAATATATTAGCACTGAAAATCAATTAGCTGATATCTTTACAAAGGCCCTTAGTGAGGATAGATTCTGTGAAATTAAGAGAAATCTAGGAATTCTAGATCCATTTGCCTAAACTTCTCTTAATTATTATCAAATATTCTTAGAGCTCAATTTCCAACAACTATCCTGATTTCAAAAGCTCAGTTTTATCACTCTAAAAACTTATCATTGAGCAAAATTCCTTCTCCCAAAATTTTGAATTTTTCTAGAATTTATTTGTATTTTTCCTGATTTTCTGAACCTCATGAGTCGACCCCCATGAGTCGACTCAATGGCAAACTTGTAAATCCCACCAACTTCCATCGGGTTCATTGTTTTTTTAAAACGGGAAACCTTGTTTATGAGACGACTCATCTTCTCGTCGTCTTCCTTCCGAAAGCTGTCCTCTCAAACTTTTGTTTTGCTCCAAATCCAAGGATCAATTTCGAGGCAATTCTCCCTCCTTCTCTCCACCAAAAATCGCCTCCTTGAAAAGGACTTTTCTGTGCTTTCTCGCAGTGATAGGCGCGGGTGGAACGTGCCCTAGAACTTCACCGTTCAGTCAAAATCCACTTCTTTTCTCCACCAAAATTCTTCTTTACTCTCCTGTGATCTCTCCTACTCTCAATTCAAATCTTCTTACTTGGATATGGCTCCAAAGATGAAACTTCCCCAAAGAAGGAAATCAATCCGTGAGCCTGAAGAAATTGTCAGAAAGAAAAGGCAAGCTGGTCAGTCTTCTAGTGTTCCCGCTCCAGTTTCTGTACCTGCTCAAGGTCCCTCTCAATCCTCCATAAGCCCCAGTGTAAATCTTCTTTCTGATAGAAAAGTAGAAATCGGGAAAAATATAGATTTTCGGTTCTTTGAGAAAGAAGGCTTTACTTTTGCTACCAAGATCAAAAATCAAGGATGGGAACTTTATTGCTCTCTTAAGGAAGTCACCTTTGTTGATCTAGTCAGAGAGTTCTACCAGAACCTAAATTATGGAAACGGGTCTGTGACTTCAACTGTAAAGGGGATTGACATCTGTTTGGATTCTAGGATATTGGGAGAAATACTTCAGTTGCCTAGTGAAGGATACTCATATATGGAACTCCCAATTAAAGAAGAAGGGATCAGAATTATCTTAGGAGAAGATTTTTCAGGAAATTTAAACAGATTGGAAGCAAAGATATTATCCATTGAGATGAGGGTCCTGCATCAGATTGTGACAAAATTTTTCTTTCCTAGGAGTGGTAGATATGACTTACTATCTGGCAGAGATATATGTGTCATGTTTCATATCATCACTCAGACCCCCCTAAACCTCCCTGCACTTATGATAGAGGCCATGAGAGAAACTTTGAACAGATCCAAGGCACACTTGCCTTATGGTATGGCCCTTACTAGAGTATTTAGGAGGTTTGGAGTTAGCTGTGAGGGGGAGACACCTACCAAGCTCTCACATGTGGACACTTTCAACCAACACAGCCTGCACCGAATGGGAATTACAAAGACTGTTGGTGGTTGGATCAAGGGCTCTGAAGAAAGAGCTGAGGAGAGAGCTGAGGAAAGAGCTGAAGACAGAACTGAAGGCAGAGTAGAAGAAGAAGGTCCATCTTCTCCTGTACATGATTTCAGGGCAGCATCACCAGATACCCAGTTCATTCCTGATACTGAGGCTGGCCCTTCTGAGTTTACTAGGATGCCCACACCAGTGTATCAGCCAAAGAGCAGAGCACCTCCTTCAGAGTTCAGACTGGCTGATGATCAGATCGAGCATATATCTCAGCGTGTGGCTTCTTTGTTGTCTAGCCAGTGGAGTAGTACTTCTTTTGCACCTGGAGCTACTTCTTCTGATCAGACCATTACTCCCCACATCTCCACTATATTTCAGATGATTTCAGATCAGTCCGTCAGGATACAGCAGCTTGAGGATACAGTCTGGAGACTTACTGGCAGAGTTCTTGACTTGCAGGGGCAAGTTCTTGCATTGGCCCATCCCCAGCCACAGGAGTCTACTATTGAGGTCACAGACCTCACTGCAGAGGCTGGAAGGCTCAGAGGAGCATTAGAAGGTGGATATGAGCTACTGAGGAAAGAGATCAGAGGATCGAGTGAGCATGCTACCACCCAGTTCACTGCTCTACTTCAATCTGTTTCCAGAGCACTGAACGTACTTGATTCTATCAAACTCACCCTTTCTGTTCAGTCCCTAGTATCTCAGCATTCTCAGCCTCCCAGTTCATCTCGTTCTCCTACTCGTGGCAGAGGCAGACGGGGTAGAGGATGCACTTCTGATCCATCATCTCCTCACCCTATATCTGATGACTCTGATCATTGACTTATCTAGATCTTAGGAGTTAGTATCTTGTTCTAGGATCTATACCTTGGGGCCATGTATTGACATTTAGCTGGTTGAATTTTATGTATTGAAACAATTATGATATTAATGGAATCATCTTTTACCTATATTTCTACCTCTTTGTAATGATTATATTTTGGTTATATTTCAATCTCTGATACATCTATTGAAATATTATCTTCTCCTTGTTGTTGTTTGCTATTGATAATTGCTATATTAAGGAGGAGCAAACATCTGTGAAAAACTCTAAAGAGGAAGAAATTAAAGAATATTTCAGAAAAAGAAAAGAAAGAGTTAACTATGTTTGATGATGTCAAAAAGGGGGAGAAATTAAAATTAAACAAAAATTGAAATTAGACAAAAAGCAAAACCCTAAATTATGAGAAAAAGGGGGAGAAATTAAATTAAAACAAATATTGGAGAAATTAGACAGAAACAAGGATTGAAAGATTAAACAAAACTTTGAGAAATTTTGGTATCAAAATTTGGTATCAGATAGAACTTTAACAAAAAGTTATCCATCAAAAGCAAAATCATGAGTACAATGCAAATAAGTATTTTTTTTTATATATAAGCTCTGATATTCAAACTTGCTTTTGAAATTTTACTCACCTTGATACATCAATAAGAAATTTGTTTTACTCTGATACATCCTACAATTTCTTTCAACTTGATCTGATACATGATAACATTTGATCCGATACAGTGTGAAGGTTTCTCTAATATATTATAACATTTGCTCTGATACTGTATGAAATTTTCTCTGATACATTAAAAATTTTCTTGCCCTGATACATTATAAAATCTTCTCTGATATCATTGTAAAAATTATTTTTGCTCTGATACATAGAAAATGTTATTTATCTTCTCTTGCTCTGATATATCTTGAACTCAAAATAATCTAATACCCTTTTCAAATCTTTAAGAAAATGGACAAACTATTTTTGCATTTATATTACATGCCAAAAGAATCATACTCTTTTCAAGCATATACACCTATAATGGATTCTTTTGAAATTAATGCATTAACATAAATATTTTTGTTCATATGTTTTGCCATCATCAAAAAGGGGGAGATTGTTGCTCCTAGATTGATTTTGATGATTACAAAGCAGATTGAAGGGATACAATATTTTAAAATGAAAAAGTCCTTATGCTCTTCAAGGGCAAAATCATAATTTCACTAAAATCCTGATTTGATAGTACCATTTGGTAGAACAAATGATTTGAAATCTATTGGTGAAAATTTCATTGTGTTTGGACTTATATTTTTGAAGTTATGAAGGTTTGAAGTGCATGAGTCGACTCATGAGTCAACTCATGGCACTGTGAGCTGATTGGCACGCAAAAATTCTCCTTGGCACGCTAGTTTTCTGGCTTGGCACGACCTGTGAGTCGACTCATGAGTCGACCCACAAGGCATGAGTCGACTCATGAGTCGACCCCTGCTAATTTGAGCCAAGAAATTTCAGAAAAGCATTCTCTGGTTTTTGCAACAGAGGTCGACTCATGAGTCGACCCCTGAAGCATGAGTCGACTCATGAGTCGACCCCTGCGATGGGAAATGTCAGCAACGGCTATTTTTTTGCCCGTTTTAATTGCCATTTATGCTTCCTAAAAATCCTCTAACGGCTCTTTATCTGCCTATATTATTTTCTCTTGCTTCTAATGCTACAAAATACTTTAAATGATGAAAGAAATTACAGATTAAATAGCAGATCAAACGTGAAATCAAAAGCGAAGAGAAAGAGAGGAAAAAGAGAAGAACAGAAGAGAGGATCCGAAATTTGCAAGAAAAAGCCTGAGATCAATGAAATATCCATAGAGAAAAAGAGAGAGGATCCACAATATACCAGAGAGATTGTGAAAGAGAAAAGGAAGATCTTTCAAGGAGAGAATTCTTCACGCCTATTGTTTCAACCTTGATCTAGAGATCGTTCAAAGCTTTCAAGAGATCTTCAATCAACAATCAACCTCTTCTCAAGCGTTCAACCGTTCATTCATCTTGAGAAAATCTGAAAAAGGGGTTCTTCATTTGAGTAAAGCTTTTATTGTTATATTTGCTCATTTAAGGAGCTGTTATTGTATTCATCTGTGCTCTAAATATTCTTACTCTTTGTGAGTTTTTGCTCTTATTTTTGGAGGATTTCCAAAACAAGGAAAGGTTGATCCGAACCTGAAATCGGAGTGTTTTGGGTTTGCTTGTACCCGGGAAACAAGTGTTCTAGCTTGGGATAGCTAGGGTCGGAGTTTCCGACGTCTTGTATTCTAGCTTGGGATAGCTAGTGTCGGAGTTTCCGACGTTTTGTATTCGGGTTGAATACAAAGGATAGTGGATTGAAATTCCCAAGTGGGATCTTGGGGAGTGGATGTAGGTGCAAGGTTAGCACCGAACCACTATAAATCCTTGTGTTTGTGGTGTGCTTTATCGCTTTATCTTATTTCTTTATTATATCCTTGCAATACTACTTTAGGTAATTAATATTGATTTAAAGCTATTGTTTTGTTCTTCATAAGTTATTTGTTGGGCTTAAAATTTTTAGAAACCCAATTCACCCCCCCTCTTGGGTTGCATAGCTGGGCAACATATTATGAATGATAATTTCGACAGCCAGATGAGCACCAGATGTGTGGCACCTCCAATGATCATCTAAATCATTGGACTCATTATCATCCAACCTAATTGGAGGCTATGATCTAATTATCATCATAACTATTTCATTTTAGGGACTTAATAATTTTAGAAGATTTAATTAGTTGAATTGAGAGATGATATGAAACTTGACCAGTTAATTTGAATCCTTCCACTGACTTCAACAAGTCAGATTTAAGAAGATCAGACATAAGCTGGTCCAGCCAATCAGTCATAAATCCTCCTACTGGCTTCACCAAGTCATAAAGAGGACTCAAGATAAGTTGAACTAGGGACATCTAAATCAGTCATACTGATTTTCTAATTAGCATAGATCAACTTCAATCATTAAGTGATCTAATCAAAATATAATTCATCATGTTGGTCAGATAAGTGAGATCGATGGAAGGAATATGCCATTAACTCGACATAGACTCAATCTATGCGAGTAGCTCTCAATTAATGATCATCGATTAAAGCTGCCATACTTACCTTAAACACCAACTAGTTAGTCATTATCAATTTGATCAACTTATAGACTTAGATTCGACCATGGAGCTACTATCAAAGTCCATATTGGTCTTATCAAAGATATGAACTTGACCAACTACAACTATTGAAATTGATCAAGAGAAGAAATTGACTTAATTAGAATTAACTTTTAATTAGATTTGATCAATTACTAACATGATCCATTATCAATAATTTCTAACCCTAGGTCTAACCCAGTTAAATAGATTTGACTTGAGCTAACCCATTAACCCATGAGTTATAAAATTAATGCCTTAGATCTTTGATTCTCAAATCTAGATCGCTTAATTCTTAATTAAGTTTTAGGCTAATATGGATTCGAATTCGATGTTTGAAAATAATTTTTAATTTTATAAAATATTTTTACAATCAATCACCTAATGATCAAAATTTTAATTTTAGATCTAATATATATTATTTTAGATTTAAAATAAAATTTTAATTTTTTTTCATTATTCATAGGAGATCCCATCGAATAAGTAAATAGGATAGTAAAATCCTAATTTCTCCTATGATCAGATGGCTATGAAGATCTATCCAATCAGATTACTATACTACTCAGATTCAAAATTAACTATTTAGATTTAATATAAATAATTAAAATCAGATTATATGCAAAAAAATTCATGTCATAAGAAATCTTGCTCTGATACCATATTAAGAAAAAATGGATAGTTCAAAGTATATATTTTTAAAATTTTACAGCAAAATAATAAAAGATTAAATATTTTAATCTTCTAAACATGCTTTAGATCAGATCTAAACTACCATTAAGGATATATGATATGAAAAAATTTACATATAAAATCTAAAATAAAATAGAAAACTATATTGATTAGATCGATGCCTTGAATTTGATCTAGCCTTTAGATTATATCGGTAGAGTTTATAACTCATCACTTTTTTATTGGTTGATGATCTTCATTGCTGGTAAGCATGGTATAAAGTTTTCATTGATGTCAAACAACCACACAAGCATCTGGCTTCTACAGATGGTCCACACGAAGCTCCTTGGACTGATCAGCCCTCTGCGAGAGTACTAGCTCACACAGTCAGCTTCTGATGGCAGATCTGATTTGATCTCCTTCTTCAATCACCTCAAACCTTTTTGATGTTGAAGATGGATCAGAGAAGGATACTGGATGGTAGAGAAAATTTAGATGAAGACTCTCTTCTCTTTGGTTTTTCTCTCATCCAAAAATCTAGAATAGTTCTAGGTCTCTCACCCAAGAGGAGAACGGTCTCCTCTTTTGTTCGCGCCAAGGAGGAAGAAAATCCATCCAATCCTCATATCCCAAAGAAATATTTTTGACCCTATTTCTCTCTGGTATCTTGTAGTGAAGAGCTCTCTCCTTTTGGCACACAAAATTATGACCTTTTTATAGTTATCGTACAAACCAGATAAAATAGGATAAGGGCTAGAGTTTGTTACAATTCAAACTCTTTTGAATTTTAATTTAACTCCAACATTTTCTCACCCTTATCTAACTTAAAGATATATTTACTAGAGAAAATTAGGCATGAAAATCAGTTAGGAAGACCTCCATTTCTCATACACAATAGACCCCTTCAAAAGCAGCCAATGTGTGGAAGGATATGGATAAGGTTTTAAGTTAAAATTCAAACTAATTTGAATTCAAATCAAAACCAACCAATTTTTATTCTTAATGAGCAACAAAAGAAAGATTATTTTTTAGTTTTCTCATATGCAAACTGATTTTATGCTGTGAGAAAAGGTGTGAGACAATCTAGGAGGTGTAAGGGATAGAGTCCTACTCATTTGGGACTCTAAGGTTTAACCAATTGAATTTCTTTCAAATATAATCCAATTAGATCCAAATAAAATATGATAAATTTAATCTAATTAGACTCTTATAATTTCAATTAAATTTGATCAAATTAATAAATTAATTAAGCCATAGATCCGATCAAATCAGGATCATTTCTCTCTTACCGATTAGATCATCTCATAACCTAATCAGACTTGATCTGATTGAATCAAATTCAATCAGACTTGATCCAAACTTTAATTCTTAATCAAATTGAGTTAATTAGTAATCTAATCACTAATTAATCCTTCATTAATGATAGAGTCCAAGTCTAGTGAAATTTTTCTCTAGAGTCTCCATCCAATGGGACTCTTCAGTAGAGTTCCCGTCAAGTGAGACTCTTCACCAGAGTCTCCGTTGATTGGGACTCTTCAAATTAGCCATATAATTGAAGAGAAAATTTTAATGTGTGTGACCCCATAGGTTCAAACCTAAGCTGGTAGTACAGAAATTGATTTCTGTACCAATCAGAGTAACCATCTAGCAATAGTACCCAATGTCCGGATAGACCGAATGTATGCTAAGCAACACTCAATAATCTATTTGAATATAGTTACGTATAATTCATCTCTTTGATCCAAATGCTCGAGGTGACCTAGGGTTTAACTGCCAACCCTGATATGGTCATCCACATTGTATTTTAATTTTCAAAATCTATCACATGGATTACCTTGGCCAAGGTTTTATTGAATTAAAACATACTAATACATTAACTTCTACTTATCCAGAGGGGTTAATTCCATCTTGACTCACACACTAGCTTCACAAGTACTAGACTATACCCAAAAATCTTTCATCATTGAATTAGAAATTTGGATAGTCTGGCATCAAAGCATAGTGAGTTGCTTGCAAGTCATCGTGGTGATCTCAGGTTGGAGGGACACTTATACCTATATCCCTTCGAAGTGACTCTTGACAGTAGAGTGCTCTGGAGTTGGTCATATTCAGTGAAATATACTCCTATATTTCACCTGCATGCCATACCAGCGTCTTCACCCTCTTTGGTTAACAGGATAACTAACTTATATGGCATACAACGACCTACACTTGATATGTCATCATCCTAGTAACAGCATATCATTTGGTCACGAACTCATTTAAGGACTAAATGATACATCCTCCTATATCGAATCAAATAGTCCAAAGGACTTCATCACACAATAAGAGTTTTAAATGAGATATACATAGTGATAAAAAAATTAAATAATATTTATTAATTCAATAATTTATATACAATTACAATGATAAACACAATCGTCAACAAGCTGACGATTGGTTTCAGGACATAATTTCCAACAGTAATATCTCAAACTCTTTTAGGATGAGCTTTATAGACCTATCCTCTAACATATCCACATACTGTCCTAGACACATGTTGGACATCCTTGAATCTCAAAATAATTAAGATTCAGTTCTCACCATACCATATCTCATATGGTGTGATAGGAACAGGTTTAGAGAGAACCTAATTTCACAGAAATAAAGCATGCTCCTAAAGAAACAAAATAAATCAGTGAATTTCATTATGGACCAAACCATATCTCATATAGTCCCATGACTCTTCTTATCTCGTTGAGCTAAGATTTACTAAGAGAGGCAATTTGAAACTATGCTATTTTATGGGATAACTGAGAAATTTTTTTCATTGATATTGCATCCTCGATCCAATCGAAGTACCTTTAAAAATTTTTCGATTTACTTCTCTACTTACATCTAAATTCTTTGAACCTTTCAAAATTTTAAATCTGTATCTCATATACAAAGTAGAGACCACTCCTTGGTTAGTACATCATATGGGCCACATACATCAAATATGTACAAGGATAAGTATCTTAGTGGTCTTTTTTCTCTTATCCCATAAGAATAGCTTGGTCATATTTCTTCAAAGAGATGATGTACAAACTAGATTTGACTCAACAGTCAATGAGCCCAAGCCCATATTGTTGGATGTATGCCCTAGAGCCAATCTTGGCTGACACATTTCATATTTCTAGGATATGATTTTATACTTATTGGACAGTTATATTACCATTCATAACTATGTGTCCATAAATCATCCAAGGGATTAACAAGATGATAATACATATTCTCAAAGAGTTAAGAATTTGAGGCATATATCATTGATGGTTGATTCCTAAATTACTCTTGAACATAGGATCATCATGGGGATAGTGATTGATCCGGATAGATCAGTGCACAGATCGCTTCCTTCGGACAGATGGATCTCAAGTCTGTAGTGTAGAGACACTGAAGCAAGAGTGTAGGTGGTTGTTACAGAATAACTAACACTGAGCGTGACCAACATGAGAAGTCACATGGATGTCTGCTTACTCGTTAGTGACTTTCTCGATACTGTAGTTGCATGACTAGTCTTTTGATCTGAGATGACACTACTGCTCGTAGTGAGGCTGCTGAAGTTTGACTGACACATCAATATGGATCTCAAGGAGCCCTTGTAGTGGATGTTGGCGATAGTTGGTCCACTGTAAAAGTAGGGTATGCATCAAGATGTGATCTATTGACTATAGTAGAAAGGAGTAGTCCTATGAGATTTAAGAGGCAGAGTCCTTAAGTCTATGGCCATAGCATTATGATTAATGGAAAAGAGTTTTCATAGAATCACATATGGACTTAAGCTGATTGAATCTCTTATATGATCGATGCTGAGGTTTGATGATTTATCCATGATCTACCATCTTGTCAGGACTCACGATAGAGAGACTGAATCACACGTTAACTATATCTAGAAGTTTATTTTAGTTCTATTGGGTTGCCACTACATACTGCTAGATGTCACTAGTGGATCGTAAGAGCTCACTAGGGTTGTTCTAGATGGACAATCCTTATTGAGTTAAAGTGAAATTATTTCGACCCATTGAAAAGAGTTTCAATGATACGGTGATAGAGATTATTGTATGTCTCACTATCAGATAGAATTGAACCTATGAGATCACACAACAAAGGGATTAGGCCTGGAATAAGTAATTGAGTTTATGAAGTATCAATTGGATGTAATGAAATCCGTTGGGTTCATGGTAACCTTGCTAGCACATGGTTAGACCTAATTTCTCTTTCTGTTGGGATTACTTATTTGATAAATTAATTCTAACTTAATTACTTGCTAATAATCTATATGAATAAGATTCATGAAACTCCAATTATTGGATGTTTAAGGTTATGAATCACATAAATTAAGGGTGTAAGTCCCTTCTGAATCTCTTTGATAGTTATTATGGGGTGTCACTTTGATTTGATCAATTTGGGCGTGTCTATTAATTAAAGGGCCTTTGGTTTTCATATAGGGTGTCTCTTGGGGTGCAAAAGAGGGTGTCTAATTATGGGTGCAAGGGCTCCAATAATTAGTGCCTAATGGGCTTCCTAATGTAAGTTGGATAACTTAAGTTAATAGAAATCCTAATGCAAGTAGGACTTGTATTATATGATTGAATAGGATTCAATCTTTGTTCCTATAAAAGGGGATCTCCCCTAAAGTTTCTAGAGCATCAAAACCAGTAGCCCCTCACACCTAAAGGCTCTCCCCACACCCTCTCTTCCTTCCCTTTTCTCTTCTCTTGGGTGTTCTACATGCCCTTCCCTTGGGATGCACGTCCCAAGGTGTTCCATGCCCAAAAGAGTTTGGATGCCTCTTCCTTTCTGATTTCTAATATTTGGTAGTAGCACATAGCAAGGAGAAACTCTAAAAAAGAGGAGAAGAAGAAGATCAAAGAGAAAGATCAAGTGTTGATCATGATCCAGGCTTCATTCAGATTCAGCAGGTTAAATTTTGGAGAACCAAAATTCAGATTTAAGAAGACTGTTCTAGGCTGATTTCAAGTGAATACTTATAGAGGTCAGATACTTATATGGCTAACAGAGAGCCTCATCTCTTCCATATCTAGATTTGAAGAAAAAAATTATGAAACAGGTATGTGATTTGTTCACAATCTAAATTTCAGCATATATCAATTTCAGCATATGAAATAGATCTATTAGGTTTTATATTTTTATGCATACAAAATTTAGATTAAAATTATTTTAATTTTATTCTCTACTACGATGTTTAAAAATTAAGTTTTGAAATATATATGCATGCATAAAATCCCAAAATCCAATAGTGGTATCAGAGCCATGGGTTTTCATATGCTGAATTTTAATACACATATTTTTGAAAAGATTTCAAAATTAATTTTTTCTTTGATACATACGATGCATGGATGGATCTTCAAATCTAAAATTTAATTTTAGATTTAATTCTAGAATATATAGTTGATATGTTGATACATTCATAGATTTGAAAATTGATGTAGAAAGAGTTCTAGTTCATGTGAAATAGATACATGCATGAAATTTAAATTTTTTTATGATCTGAATTTTAATTCATTTGTATGATATATGATTATATATTTAGATCATAAATTTAGCTTTAATCTGATCTATAATTAGTATATAAGATATATGATATCATGTTTAGATCTGAAATTTTATTTAAGATCTAATTTTACATGCATATATATGATCTATGTTTGTATGTTAGAACTTAAAAATTATTTTTATATTTTAATATTTATTTTTATATAAAGTATTTAGATCTAAAATATAATTTTAAAATCTAAAATTTATATTTGTGTATGAGGATTTTGATCATGAAAAATCAAAATTAGGTTATATAATAAGATTACATCTAAGATTTTTGATTTGAGACATATGAGTCTAATTTGATTAAGTAATTGGTTAAATCGAGTCAAGTATTAAATTAAGTTAAATTAATTAAGTTAATGATCATACAATTATTGTTGATCAAATTGATTGAGTCTCATATGTAGAATCGATCAATCTAAGGACCTAATTTAGCTTGTTGATTTGTGTCCGATTTATTTGAGCTAACCAATTCTGATTAATTATCTAATTGGTGTCTAAGATAAGTAATTGAAAGGAGGTTATTTAATTGATTTCATTCACTTACCTGACCAATTTATTGGTGTCTAAAGAAAGCAACGAGGGGACCCCCACTAATCTCCACTTACCTGCCCAATTTGAAAGATTGAGTCACAAATATAGTTGCTTGGTGGTTTAATTTAGTCCATGTCAATTACATCAGTCATGTGAGACTGATTAAATGAGATCTAAACCCAAATCTCTCCGTAAAATATTAAGTCCAAGATCTTCCACCATTGTAGATATGCGGACGTACTATCGACGTTGATTGTTCCGACTGGTCACAGTGGTTCAGTTGCATCAAGAATACACAACCACTCTATTAGCAAAAAATTACTGCAAGGCAAAGATGAGGTTGGACCAATAACTATTAGGTGAAGGATCCAATGATGGCTTTACACCTGCTTGTGAACGGTGGGTCTGACTTAATTAAGAAGTGCGGGCAATAACTGTTAGGTGAGCTCAAATGACTTAGAGACCAAGTGGCTACAATATATTTAGAGAAGCATCTGGGCAAAGAGTTATCATCGCATCGATATTTATTCGTATTATCAATAATTGTTAGATGAGGTACACAGCATCGGTGGGACCGTAGCACCCCTAGAAATCTAATTGTCGCATTAAGGTTTTCATTTCTTCATCCGAAGAGTGTAGGAGTTCTGATAAAATAGTGGAGTCTCTTTTTACATCTAAAAATTTTTACAATAAAATTATAAAAAAATATAAATATCCAATTAAAATCTTTGCTCTCTGCTGTTCATATGCCAGCTTCCAATCCTCTAACTTGTATCCTAGATATCAACCGATTAACTGAAATCAAGTACATAGACTAGCTTACAAACTTAAGAATTATTCTTATTTTAAAAAATTAAGTAATATTTTCTACCAGATTATTCTAATATTGACAACCCATCCAATCCATAGTCAACGAGCTATACTTGATGAGTGGATAGACAATGACAATAAAGATAGGTGCTATGTATGAGTACATGTACACTACCAACAACATGTTGATTCATGCACAAATATTATGAGGTGATCAAAGTCGCAC
>NC_026000.2:43259189-43289189 GCF_000442705.2 Elaeis guineensis
GACATCCAAGAGGGGCTTCTTCATTTGAGTAAAGCATATTTATTATTATATTCGCTCACTTAAAGAGCTATTCTTGTACTTATTTGTGCTCTAAACTGATTTTATCTTGTGAGTAATTGTTTTTGTTTTGGAGGGTTTCCAAAACAAGGAAAGGTTGATCCGAACCTGAAATCGGAGTGTATTGGGTCGGCTTGTACCCGAGAAACAAGTGGACTAGCTTGGGATAGCTAGTGTCGGAGTTTCCGACGGTTGTATTCGGGTTGAATACAAAGTATAGTGGATTGAAATTCCCAAGTAGGAGCTTGGGGAGTGGATGTAGGTGCAAGGTTGGCACCGAACCACTATAAATCATTGTGTTTGTGGCATGCTTTATTGTTTCTCTTTAATTCTCCATTATATCCTTGCATTCTTGTTTTAAGTAATTAATCTCAAACTAAAGTCTCTCTCCTCATTCATCAAGCTTTTGATATATAATTTTTACAAGTAATTAGTTAAGCCTAAAATTTTTAAAACCCAATTCACCCCCCCTCTTGGGTTGCATAGCTGGGCAACAAGTGGTATCAGAGCCCGGTGCTCTAGCCCTTCTTTGATCTAACAATCAAAGAGCCAAAGATCTATGGCAACCCACGTCGGCACTTCTCTAGCCGAGGGGCAATCTACCAACCGACCTTCACTTTTCAATGGGTCTAACTACACCTATTGGAAAGCTCGGATGAAGATTTTCATACAAGCACTAGACTATGATATGTGGAGTATCATAGTGAACGGTCCACACACACCCACCAAGATAATAGATGGTGAGGAGTCAACCAAACCCGAAAGAGAATGGGATGAGGTTGATAAGAAATTGGCACAGTTAAATGCTAAAGCTATGAATGTTCTTTATTGTTCACTTGATGCAAATGAATTTAATCGCATTTCTACCTGTGCATCTGCTAAAGAAATATGGGATAGGTTAGAAGTAACCCATGAGGGAACAAATCAAGTAAAGGAGTCTAAAATAAACATGCTTGTACATAAATATGAGTTATTTAAAATGGAGCATGATGAGTCCATAACTGCTATGTTTACTCGCTTTACTGATATAATTAATGGTTTGAAGAGTCTTGGCAAATCTTATACTAACAGTGAGCTTGTAAGGAAGATTCTCAGGTCATTGCCAAGAACCTGGGAAGCCAAGGTGACTGCTATCCAAGAAGCAAAGGACTTGAACACTCTACCTCTAGAAGAGCTTCTTGGATCCTTGATGACTCACGAGCTTAGCATGAAGCAACATCAAGAGGATGAAGTCAAAAAGAAGAGAACCATTGCCCTCAAATCCACAGCCTCTCCTGATGAAGAAACTGACGACACAGAAGATGAAGAACAGGATGAAGAAATGGCACTCATCACCCGAAGATTCAAGAAGTTCCTAAGAAAGAGGAAACAGGGGATGAGAAAGAGACCTTTCACAAAAGGGGAACAAAGCAAAGAGAAAGAAAAAGATCAACCCCTTATATGCTATGAGTGCAAGAAGCCGGGGTATTTCAAATCCGAATGTCCACAATTGAAGAAAGGTCCCAAAAAGTTCAAAAAGAAGGCAATGATGGCCACATGGAGTGCGAGCGACGACTCAAGCTCCGATGAGGAGACCTCAACAGAACAAGCCAACCTGTGCCTTATGGCACACGATAATGAGGTAATTTCTGAAACCCCTAGTGAATTTACTTTTGAAGAATTGTATGAAGCCTTCAATGATTTAATTGATGAATTGAAGAAACTAGGAATGAAAAACAAAGAACTAAAATTGAAAAATCAGTCTTTAGTAAAACAAGCAGAAAATCTTTCAATTGAAAAATCTACTTTGCTTCAAGAGAACCAAAGCCTGAAGAATGATATTAATAAGCTAAAACCTATAGTAGATAAATTCACCTTAAGTTCAAACAAACTAAATATGATTCTTGAAAATCAAAAGGCCGTATATGATAAGGCCGGACTTGGCTATAACCCCTTAAAGAAACAAAAATTTCTGAAAAATATTTATGTAAATTATTCAAGTAACAAGCCTACCAATGCTACTTGTTTTAAATGTGGTAGAATAGGACATAAATCTTACACTTGTGCAAACATAACTGTAAAGAAAATATGGGTTCCAAAAGGAACCATCTTGACTAACCAAAAAGGACCCAAGAAAGCTTGGGTACCTAAAACAAAAACTTGATATTTGTTTGCAGGTGTGTCTAGCATCCCATGGAGAAAATAGGAAATGGTATCTGGACAGTGGATGCTCGAGACACATGACTGGTGATGAATCATAATTCATCACGCTTGATGCTAAGGATGGAGGGATGGTCACCTTTGGAGATAATGGCAAAGGAAAGATCATTGGGATAGGTAACATTGGTATCACTCCCTCCAAATATATTGAAAATATTTTGTTAGTTAAAGGTTTAAAGCATAACTTACTTAGCATTAGTCAATTTTGTGATAAAGGGTATAAAGTAGTTTTTGAATCATCTGTTTGTATTGTGACTAGTCCTATTAATGATGGCATCAAATTTATAGGACATAGACATGGCAATGTTTATATGGTAGATCTAAATGATTTAGCCAAATTAGACATGCAATGCCTAGTATCCTTAAATGCTAAAGTTAATGAGACTAGTTGGCTTTGGCATCGTAGACTTGCTCACATTAGCATGCATTCTCTTTCAAAATTAATTAAGAAAGAATTAGTTCATGGCTTGCCTAAACTGAATTTTGAAAAAGATAGGATTTGTGATGCATGTCAACTAGGTAAGCAAACTAGAGTTTCATTTAAATCCAAAAACATTGTTTCAACTTCTAGACCATTAGAGCTTTTGCATATGGATTTATTTGGACCAACTAGAACCACAAGTCTAGGAGGAAAACGATATGGTTTTGTAATAATAGATGATTATTCACGTTTTACTTGGGTTTTTTTTTTGGCACACAAAGATGAAACTTTTCATATTTTCACTAAATTTCATCGAAAAGTCACTAATGAAAAAGGATTTTCAATTCAAAATATTAGAAGTGACCATGGAACTGAATTTGAAAATCAAGACTTTGAAAAATTTTGTGATGAGAATGGAATCGGCCATAACTTCTCTGCTCCTAGAACACCCCAACAAAATGGGGTAGTTGAAAGGAAAAACAGAATCTTAGAAGAAATGGCCCGTACCATGCTTTGTGAAAGCAACCTTCCAAGATATTTTTGGGCGGAAGCTATTAACACAGCATGTTACATTCTAAATCGTGCTTTAATTAGACAATTTTTTAAGAAAACCCCCTATGAACTTTGGAAAGGAAGAAAACCAAATATTGCATATTTTCATGTTTTTGGTTGCCGATATTTTGTATTAAATAATGGTAAGGAAAGACTTGGTAAATTTGATGCAAAATCAGATGAAGCAATCTTTCTGGGTTACTCCTCCACTAGTAAAGCTTTTAGAGTTTTTAATAAAAGAACCCTAATAGTTGAGGAGTCCATTCATGTTGTCTTTGATGAATCTAACGATCTTCCTTCAAGAAAGAATGAGGGTGTTGATGATGCAGATCCATTAATAGAAGGTATAAAGGAGATCACTCTGAAAGATTCAGCCACTCCAGAGGACAAGGAACAAGAAGACAAACAAGATGAGATAGGTGAGGAAATTCAAGAACAACCTCAAGGTACAAATGACCTACCCAAGGAATGGAGGTATGTTCACAACCACCCTAAGGAGTTAATTATTGGTGATCCTATGCATGGTGTAAAAACTCGCTCTTCACTTAGAGATGTGTTTAATCATTGTGCTTTTGTATCTCATTTTGAACCTAAAACTATTGAAGAAGCTGAAAAAGATCATAATTGGATTAATGCAATGCAAGAGGAACTTAATCAATTTGAAAGAAATAATGTTTGGACTTTGGTTTCAAGACCTAAAAATTGTTCAATAATTGGCACAAAATGGGTCTTTAGAAACAAATTAGATGAGCATGGTAATGTAATTAGAAATAAAGCAAGATTGGTTGCTAGAGGATATAATCAAGAAGAAGGGATTGATTTTGATGAAACCTTTGCACCTGTAGCTAGATTAGAAGCCATTAGACTTCTACTTGCATATGCTTGCTTTATGAAATTCAAATTTTTCAAATGGATGTTAAAAGTGTATTTTTAAATGGATTTATTGCTGAAGAAGTTTATGTAGAACAACCCCCTGGATTTGAAAATCATGCCTTTCCTAATCATGTTTTTAAATTAAATAAGGCTTTATATGGATTAAAACAAGCACCTAGAGCATGGTATGATAGACTAAGCAAATTTTTACTAAATAATGGTTTTTCAAGAGGTAATGTAGATACAACCCTCTTTATCAAAAGAAATCAAAATGATATGTTAGTTATACAAATTTATGTTGATGACATAATTTTTGGGTCTACTAATGAATCCCTTTGTCAAGACTTTGCTAAGCTTATGCAGGGGGAGTTCGAGATGAGCCTGATGGGAGAACTCACCTTCTTCCTCGGACTCCAGATCAAACAATCAAAAGAGGGAATCTCCATCACCCAAAGCAAGTACACCAAGGAACTACTCAAAAGATTTGGAATGGAGAACTCCAAACCCATTGGCACACCAATGAGTCCCTCATGTAAGCTTGACAAGGATGATGAAGGTAAATGTGTAGACTTAAAATACTATAGAGGCATGATTGGATCATTATTATATTTAACTGCAAGTAGGCCTGATATCATGTTTAGTGTTTGTTTATGTGCTAGATATCAATCTAATCCTAAAGAATCTCATTTGAATGCTGTTAAAAGAATCCTTAGATACTTAAATGGTACTCAAACTTTAGGGTTATGGTACTCTAAGGACTCACAAATAGATTTATTAGGATATTCTGATGCTGACTTTGCTGGATGTAAACTAGATAGAAAAAGCACAAGTGGAACTTGTCAATTTCTTGGAGTTAACCTAATCTCATAGTTTAGCAAGAAACAAAATTCGGTAGCACTGTCTACGGCTGAGGCCGAATACATTGCAGCCGGAAGTTGTTGTGCTCAAATCTTGTGGATTAAGCAACAACTCGAAGACTTTGGAATTAAACTTAATGAAACACCAATAAGATGTGACAACACAAGTGCCATAAATCTATCTAAAAATCCTATTCAACACTCAAGATCCAAACATATTGAAATAAGACATCACTTCATAAGAGAACATGTTCAAAACAAAAATATAATTCTTGAATATGTTTGCACCGAAAATCAATTAGCTGATATCTTTACAAAGGCCCTTAGTGAGGATAGATTCTGTGAAATTAGGAGAAATCTAGGAATTCTTGATCCATTTGCCTGAATTAATTTTCAAATTCCAATGATTTATGGTCAAAATTTCCTAAGAGCTCAATTTCCAACACCTTTCTTGGTCCCAAAAGCTCAAGTTTTTCATTCTAAAAACTCATCTTAGAGCTAAACTCCTTCTCCCCAAATTCAAATTTTCTGGAATTTATTCACATTTTTCTTGATTTTCTGAACTTCATGAGTCGACCCCCATGAGTCGACTCAATGGCAAACTTGTAATTCCCAGCAACTTCCAGCGGGCTGAAGGGTTTATATGTTGAATTACTGTTCGTGAGCCGACCCTCACGCTCGTCTTCCTCCTTCGAAATCCATTCTCCCTTCTCCCATTTGCTCCATTTCCAAGGCTTGAGCTAGTGGAACTCCTCCCGCCTCCTCTCCACCGCAAATAGCCACTCCGAGAAAGGTTCTTTTGTGACCTCTTCCCTGTTCTTCACGGTTGGAGCGTGCCCTAGCACTCCACCGTCCCTCTCAAATCCACTCATTCTCTCCTCCAAAACCTCAAATCACTCTCTTGTGATCCTTCCTCCACTCTCTCACTTGCTCCTCAAGTCTCCTCGCTGGTATTGAAGAGGTATGGCACCAAAAATGAAGCTTCCCCAAAGGAGAAAGTCTGTCCGAGAACTTGAAGAAAGTGTCAGAAGAAAAGGCAAGCGGCACAGTCCTCCTCTGCTCCCGTTCCAGCTTCAGTTCAAGGTCCTTCACTGTCTTCTCAAACTCCCAGTAAGAACCCTCTCTCAGATAGAAAAGTAGAAACTGGGAAAAACATTGACTTCCGGTTTTTGAAAGTGAGGGATTTTCTTTAGCAAGTAAGATCAAAATCAGGGATGGAGCTTTTACTGTTCACTCAAAGAAGTCACCTTTGTTGACCTTGTTAGGGAGTTTTATCAGAATCTTATTTATGGAAATGGGTCAGTAACTTCAACTGTGAAAGGGATTGATATCTGTCTGGATCCTGTCATTATAGGGGAGATTTTACATTTACCTAGTGAAGGTTATGCATACATGGAACTCCCCGTGAAAGAAGAAGGTATAAGTGTTATACTTGGAGGAACCTACCAAGGGAATTTGAATAAACTAGAGGCCAAGATTTTATCTATAGAAATGAGAATCTTACATCAAATGGTCACAAAACTTTTCTTCCCTAGGAGTGGTAGGCACGATCTTCTGTCAGGCAGGGACATATGCATTATGTTTCACATTATCACAGAAACCCCCCTAAACCTCCCAGCACTTATGATAGAGGCCATGAGAGAACTCTGAACAGATCTAAGGCATATTTGCCTTATGGTATGGCCCTGACTAGATTTTAGGAGGTTTGGAGTTAGTTGTGAGGGGGAGGCTCCCACCAAACTGTCTCATGTTGATACCTTCAACCTACACACCTTGCATCGAATGGGGTTCACAAAAAGTGGTGGTGGTTGGATCAGGGGAACTGAGGAAAGAACAGAAGAAAGAGCAGAAGAGAGAGCAGAAGAAAGAGCTGAGGATACAGCAGAAGTCAGAGCTGAAGAAGAAGAAGGTCCATCATCTCCTGTTCATGGCATCAGGGCAGCTTCACCAGATATACAGTTCTTTCCGGATCCTGAGGCTGGCCCTTCTGAGTTTACCAGGATACCCACACCTGTGCATCAGCCAGAGAGCAGAGCACCTCCGCCAGAGTTCACACTGTCCGATTATCAGATTGAGCGATTGCACAGCGTATGGTCTCTTTGATGTCGAGTCAGATGAGCAGTACTTCATTTGTACCAGGGGCTACTTCTACTGATCAGACTTTGACTCCCCACATCTCCACAGTATATCAGATGATGGCAGATCAGTCCATGAGGATTCAGCAGCTTGAGGACACTGTCTGAGACTGACTGGTAGAGTTCTCGAGTTACAGGGGCAGGTCTTCGATTTGGCACACCCTCAGCCTCAGGAGTCTACGATTGAGGTCACTGATCTCACTGCAGAGGCCGGCAGACTCAGAGGAGCTCTTGAGGGCGGTTATGAGTTACTGAGGAAGGAGATCAGAGGATCAAGTGAGCAAGCTACTACTCAGTTCACTGCACTTCTCCAGGCTGTCTCCAGGGCACTGACTGTACTTGACTCCATCAGACTTACCCTTTCAGTTCAGTCCCTAGCTTCTCAGTGTTCTCAGCCACCCAGTTCCTCCCGTTCGCCTGCTCGTGCCAGTTCTTCCTCTCGTGCCAGAGGCAGACGGGGTCGAGGATGCATCTCAGATCCAGATCCATCTGATCCTTATCACATTTCTGATGATTCTGATCATTGATCATTTCTAGATCCTAGGTCTTAGTGTTTAGTCCTCTCTAGGATCTGTATTTTTGGGGCCATGTATTGACATGAGCTAGTTGACTTTGTATGTTACTTTTTATGTTACAATCTATGTACTGCAACAATTATGGCTTTACCTTTGGAATGATGATTATCTTACTTTGGTTATATATTCTCTTTTGTGAAATATTGTCCTCTCTTTATGGTATTATCATTTTATGATTGCTGTTAATAGTTGCTTCATTAAGGGGGAGCAAACCCTACAAGAAGAGAAATTAAAGAATGCTTCAGAAAAAGGACTTAACCTTGTTTGATGATGTCAAAAAGGGGGAGAAATTAAACACAAAGAAAGCAAACACTACAAATTATGAGAAATTAATACATTGACAATTTTAAGTACAAATGCTTAATATACTGCAAATAAGTACCTTTTAAAATTACTCATACTCTGATTTGCTGTAAACCATTGAATATGCTTTGATAGGCTTTCAAATTCTAAACCCACTCTGATATATTGAATACATTGCTCTAATACTTTGACAATTTTTTTTACTACTCCGATACATTACTCAATTTTACTCTGATACATTGAAAAACTGTTTTTATTACTCTGATACTTTGCAAAATTTTTCTCTGATACTTTGTAAAATTGTTTTCCCTACACTGATACATTGCAGGATTTTCATTTCTCTTGCTCTGATACATCTTAAACTTAAATGCTCTAATACTCTTTCCAAATCAACTATTCAATATGCTTTGGCACACATGACTAGTTTTGAAAATTGAGAAAATTTTTCAAAATACAGTTTGCTCTGATAATAAAATCAAATTTTCTGCTCTAACACTAAAACAATTATCCAATGAGCATATCTTCCAATCTTTAAGCAAATGGGCAAACTACTTTTGCATATAACCATTTGTTTCACATACCAAAAGAATCATACTCTTTTCAAGCATATGCACCTAAAATGCAATCTTTTGAAATTCATGATTCATACAAATGCTTTTGTTCAAATGTTTTGTCATCATCAAAAAGGGGGAGATTGTTGCTCCTAGATTGATTTTGATGACTACAAAACAGTTGGAAGGGATACAAATAATTTTTATGTGAAAAAGACCTTATGCTCTACAGGGGCAAAATCATAATTTCATCAAAACTCTGATTTGATAGCATCATCGTGTAGAACAAATGATATGTAATCTATTGGTGAAAGTTTCATGGTTTTTGGACTTATATTTTTGGAGTTATGAAGGTTTGAAGTTCATGAGTCGACTCATGAGTCAACTCATGAAACTATGAGCTGATTGGCACGCAAAGATTAGCCATGGCACGCTGGTTTTCTGGCTTGGCACGACCTGTGAGTCGACTCATGAGTCGACCCACAAGGCATGAGTCGACTCATGAGTCGACCTCTGCTGTTTTGGGCCAAGAAAATCCAGAAACCCAATCTCTGGACTTTGCAACAGAGGTCGACTCATGAGTCGACCCCTGAGGCATGAGTCGACTCATGAGTCGACTCATATGACGGGATTTGCCTGTAACGGCTAGTTTTTGGCCAGATTTGGTTGCTTTTAATGCTCACTTTTTGTGCTCTAACGGCTCTTTTTTCTGCCTAGTTTGTTTTCCCTTGTCTCTTAAGGCTATAAAGGTTTCAAAAGGTGGAAAACAAAAAGAGGAGACATCCAAATATCCAAGAGGCATTCAAGTGATTTGAAAAGAGAAAATCAAGAGTATTCAAGAGGGCATTCAAGTTCATTCAAGAGAGAGTTTCTCAAGCCAACTTCTCAACCTCATTTAAGAGCTCATTTACAGCCTTCAAGAAGCCAAAAAAAAATCAAGCTCACCAACTCCTCAAGCATTTGCTTCATCTCTCATCCACTTTGAGGAAATCCAAGAAGGGCTTCTTCATTTGAGTAAAGCGTATTTATTGTTATATTCGCTCACTTAAGGAGCTATTCTTGTACTTAATTTGTGCTCTAAACTGAGTTTATCTTGAGAGCAATTGTTTTTGTTTTGGAGGGTTTCCAAAACAAGGAAAGGTTGATCCGAACCTGAAATCGGAGTGTGTGGGTCGGCTTGTACCCGGAAAACAAGTGGACTAGCTTGGGATAGCTAGTGTCGGAGTTTCCGACGGTTGTATTCAGGTTGAATACAAAGTTTAGTGGATTGAAATTCCCAAGTAGGAGCTTGGGGAGTGGACGTAGGTGCAAGGTTGGCACCGAACCACTATAAATCATTGTGTTTGTGGCATGCTTTATTGTTTCTCTCTAACTCTCCATTATATCCTTGCATTCTTGTTTTAAGTAATTAATCTCAAACCAAAGTATCTCTCTTCATTCATCAAGCTTTTGATATATAACTTTTACAAGTAATTAGTTAAGCCTAAATTTTTTAAAACCCAATTCACCCCCCCTCTTGGGTTGCATAGCTGGGCAACAACAGTGTTAAGATATCCATTGAACAATTTTTGGTTTAGTGGCTTGCTCATAATTGGATTGAGCCTGCCACCTTGTTTTGAATTGTCTTCCAAGTGATAAGGAAAAAATAGGAGTGCTAATGAAGGTATATTTCTATGCAATAATCCATGAGAGTGCAAATCGAGAATAAAACTCAAGGAGAATCGAAAAATTATGATTTCTATGTGGAAGGATAGCTTTTTCTTGAAAAAGGTTGAAGCTATCAAGAACTGGTGGTGGTAGGATTTAAGAAATTGGACCATGATAGTCCCATCATGTTTTGAACCAGTATAGAAATTGATATGTTGTTCTAGGTTTAAAATAGAACAACCAGGAATGAGTGTGTTGTGGGTTTTGATAAAGGAAAGTATTGGATCAGGTTGCAATATAATCCCAATAGTTAAAGTATTGAGGGTCACAATTTTGTGAAAACTTTTTGAAATTACAGGGACTATTTTCCCATGCTGCAGGTGTTAGTTAAAATAGAGATAATTTGTACTATTGAGTGGGTAAAAGCATCTATATTTTGAAATTTGTAATGCTTAACAACTATAGATTTTGTTTCTATCAAAATATCTTCATAAAAATTTTGAGTTTTTCTTATATCACTTGGTGAAAAGTGCCAATTTAAAGAAAAAATTTTTTTGCCACCATCCTTGGTTTTTTTTCTAAATACTCATCTTCAATCATTATTATAAATTAAAGAAGATTTTTATCAAAATATGGACAGGTGGTTGTTTGAAGAGGTTGGGAGTTTGGTATTGGGTCGGAAATCCCAATTACTTTTTTAAGTTTTGAAGACATTTGCTGTAAATTTTGAGAGGTTTCATCTGTTTCATGTTGAGAATTTTCTGATGAAGATGATTCTGTTTGGATCAGTTGTAGTGGAGTAGGAGGGGATTTTCTCTCTATTTCCTCTTTTGGTGCAACTATCTTGCACCAAGGTTCTGAGGCTAAGTTTTTCAAATATCTATGTAAAGCATCTATTTGTTTTTTGAAAGCCATGGGATCAAAGAAAGGAGTTAATAAGGTTAGGAACTAGGGTTTCTTTAAGAGGCAAAAACTTTCCTGCAGAAATTTATATTGAAGGGAATCAAATATGATGCTGGATGTTATGCAGAATTTTGTAAGAATTCATCTAAAAACTAATTTTAGATTCTTAAAGTCCTAAAAGGATTTTTAATTCTTTCTTGCACTTCATATGGGTAGTTTCTTAAATCCAAAAGTTTTTTCCATTTCTTTTCATCTATAGTTTGATTTGGTGTAATTAAATCTGTTGTTACTAATATTCTACCATTAGTCTAATATTTTTGATTTTCTAATATCTTAGCTTCACAGAAAATAGCTAAATGATTAGCTATTTTGTATTCTTTTTCATCATATTCTTCTATGAATTTGGATGGATCATTTTTTACAGAATTGACCATAAATGGATCTCAATCTCTTTCAAGGAATTGAGTAAAATGATAGATTTAGAAGGGATAAATAATTTCACTTATTTTTCCTTCTTCTATTCTACTATAATATCATATCTATTTTTTTCTTGTTCTCTTTGATTTTTTCTAAGACTACTGAGACTACTTTGAGAAATATTTAAAGGGATAACTATAATTTACAGAGGTTAGTTTCACTAATCCTTTATAGATAGCTCGAATTATAATATATGAAGGGTTTACATTTATATTAGAAATACTTAGCTTTGGCCAGCACCAATCTACAATAAGGTATTTGCTAAGAGTTTAGAATATTTCTTTAATTTTATTGGGTTAGAAGACTTTTTCAAGAATGATACTATGAAGTTCATAAGGCAATATTTCAGATATTTGGTATCAGAATTTAATTCTTAATTGTTTAATAGGAAGCTGAGCTTTCCTCATTTATTCTTGTTGATTGTACTTAGTTATACTTATTTTGGAATGAGGACGGGGAAATTTGAATTCCAAGTTTTATCCTAAAAGTTTGGTTTTGATTCCATTTTGATTGATATGGAAGGGTTCTAAAAGGTCAAGAAATGATTTTCCTAAGATTACTGGTTGATTAAGATATTTAGCCAAAATAAAAAAAATTTTGAGACATATATTATTATTGTAAATCAATATATTTGTTAACTTATACTCTGGATCCTGGCTACTAGCGGAGGCTAGATTTATCTTTATTTTTTGAAGAAGATATATGGGTATTAATTCTTCATGAATGAAATTTGAACCTATTTTAGGATCAATTAAAGCTAGGGTGTCTATTCTGAAGTTGTTTATTAGTAAGGTAATTTCTATTTTAGAGAATATTGAAGTTTCATCTAAGAGAATTTCTTTTCCCTTGTCTATTATTAGGTTTTCAAATTTTTTAATAGGTAAAGGATTCATCTTTTTAGATATCCTAGGAAGTCTTTCTAATGTTTTGGTTTGATTATCAAATTTTAAAGGTTTGTTTCTCGATACTGAAATAGAGTTTTGTAATATTATTTTAAGATTCCTAAGGCTCATAAGAGATGAGTTTTTTAATGGATCTTTTAATTGTTTTGGAACTTTCCATAGTTTTGGCCAGTGCTTTTGTGGATTTGTATTGTAGGTTTTAACTATGTTCTTGATTTTGAAAGGAAAGTTCTTAGGTTGAGGATTTTGTGAGCAAAGATATTTTACAAATCTTTCTTTACCTTTTTTTTATTTTTGATCCTAAATAATTACATTTACTATGGCTTTCTATGTTTTCTTCTATATTAATTTTTTCTGACTGATCATATCTTTCAAACCAATCAAAGAATCGAATATGACTTTTGATTGAGTTCATAAAGGTATAATAGTGAAGTAAAATTTCTTCTATTTGAGTTTTGTTATAAAATTGAAAAACTGATGTCTTTTTAATCTATTGTATTCAAAATAAAATCTTGCCTAAGTAATTCTTTATTTATAACAAACTTGGTGTTGATTTGAAGGTTTGATTTGGTCCTAGATTTAAGGTTTAGGATTGGGCCATCTTGAGGAAAGTAATCCCAACTTTCACTTTCATTATCTGACTCAGGGTAAGATAATTGAATTTGGTTATTTTCATCTGGGGGAGTTTGGGTGTTATCTAGGTTTGATTCAGATTGAATTTCTTTTGAACTCAAGTCCATCATGCAAGGGTTAGAAGGAGGATTCAGATGTTGTTCTTTTGATATGATATAGACCTCTTTGTTATCTTATTCCTGAATTTTATATTCTAATAATTTTAAAGGTTGCTGGGATTTAATGTGTTTAGAAATTTTAAGTATGCTTTCTTGCTGATCTTCAAGATTAGATTCTTTTGAAGAGTTGACCTCTTCTAGAGGATTCTTTTCCTGTATTAAGTTTTCTTTTTGGAGGCATGGGCAAAGGTATTTAACTACCCTGCCAATGTCTTTATCCCAATAAATTTCTATTTTTTTATTTGGACAATTACATTTATCTTTATCAATAAATATAGTTGAGGGTTTTAGTTTATTATTAATTCTTAAATTAAATCTAAATTGGCTATATTTTATAAAATTTAATAGGTTATAGTTATCCATTATTTCTAAAGATTCTCAGTATATGAATTTATTTATTTTTTCTATAAAGAATAAGATTAAAGAATGAAAGACTGAAAGAATAAAGGAATAAGATTCCTACTTGCTTACGTAGCTAGAGAAATGTAGAAAAGAATAAAAGAATATTCCATAAGAATAAATCTAAGAACCTAGGAACTTAAACCTAGAGTAATTATTTATTAACTATGTATCTATTCTAATAGAATAAATTATTTATAGGTTTTCTACAGAATCGATTCTTAAAATTGTGGTAACAATTCTAAGGGTGGAAAGAGTTAGTAAAGGAATATCAAGAAAAGATACCTATCTTAGGAGACTTAACAGTACGATTAAGATAAGCAGTCAAGAAAAGATACCTATCTTAGGAGACTTAATAGTATTATTAGGATAAGAAGTCCTTTCCTTAGGAGACTTAATACAGCAAGATCTGAAATAGTACCTACCTTAGGAAACTTAATACAGAAGGATCTGAAACGAAGATCTAAAATAGTTACCCAACTTAGATGCGAAAGGTAGTCCTTTTTACGATCTTTACTGCCTACATCTGTAGTGGCTCTTTTATGCCTTCATCGATAATGGTATGTCCTGAAGCAGTCCTACACCTGAAGGTACATCAGAGTTTCTGTCAGTTATACAATCTGCTAGTCGTACAATCCTTGTGCTCCTTAGACCAAGCTTAGGATACTACTAGTTATACAACCACTATGCTCCTCGAACTAAGCTAAAGGTTCTTACTAAAACTCTACTGCTCCTCGGACCAAGCCTAGGTGTCTTGATTGATGCTTCTATTGCTCATCAACTCTTGTTCTTACCAAAATACCTAACTTGTCTCTCCTTGGATCAAGCTTAGGGTTCTGATATTGCTCCTCAGACTAAGCCTAAATATCTAGATTGAGGCCTCTACTGCTCCTCAAACCTTGATCTCTCTATACTACTTCTCTCTCCCTGGGTTTTGTTATCAACACTTAGCACAAGAAGGATCTAAACTATACTACATCTCCATATATATATATATATATATATATATATATATATATATATATATTTTTTTTTTTGAATAGATTCATGAGCTTTTGAGCTGAGTATCTTACTACTTCAATTCAATTTGAAAAATTATTCGAATTGCTCGAGCTCGACTGGAGCTCGATAGTAGTTAAGTCATGTTAAACTTGGACTTGAGTCAAGCTTGAGTAGCTCGTAAGCAGCTCAACCATTTGTACCCATACATTTGAGCTCTAAGAACAAAAAATGGATGAGGGAAACATCAGGATACAAGGTATCAGCCTATAAGCTCAACTCGCTCTCCTACCTCTTCTACTATATATTTGTCCATAGGGGTGTAGATGGGTTGGGTTGACCTATGACTCAATCTAATTTGACCAATGTAGATTCAATCTAAACCATTTTAAAGGACCCATATGTTGAAAATAGTGTCCCAAAGCCAATCGTCAGCCTATTGATGGTTGTGCTCATTTTTGTATATGTACATGAATTATGAATTAATAAAAATTATTTTGGTATTTTTCATCCCAAAATGTTTCATCTTCTAATGAACTCCTATGTTGTGGTGAAGTCCTTAGGACTATTTAGACTTGATAAAGAAGGATTTGTCGTTTAGTCCTTAAATCTATTCATGGCCAAATGATACGTTGCTACCAAGGACGACAACGTTTATCAAGCATAAGTCATTGTGTGCCATATAGGTTGGTTGTCCTCTTAACCAATGAGTGTGGAGATACTGATATGGCATACAGGTGAGATGTAAGGGTACATCTGCACTGAACGTGACTGACTCTGGAGCTATTTCTGCTATCAAGATTTGCTCTGATGGAATATGGGTATAAATATCCCTCCAACCTGAGACCGCCACGGTGACTTGCAAGCAACTCACTGCACTTAGGCACTGGACTACCTGAATTTTTAATTCAGTGACGGAAAGTTGCTGGGTGTAGTCAAGTACTTGACTTGTTGGTGCGTGTGTCAAGATGGGATTGACCACTCCAGTTTAGGAGCTGTATACAGTCGTATTTCAATTTAATAAAATCTTGGCCAGGGTAGTCTTTGTGAGGAGTTACAGGACTGTTTGAGTTGAGCACGATTCGGATGACCTAATCAGGGTTGACAGTTTAACATTGAGTCATCCTAAATACAGAGGTCAAAAGGATGAATTATACAGTAACCATATTCACGTAGGTTTTGAGTGTTGCGATTGCGACCATTCGATCTATCTGATCGTTGGGTACCATTGCTAGAAGGTCACTTCGATTAGTACAGGAATTGATTCCTGTGCTACCGGCTTAGGTTCGAACCTGCGGGGTCACACACATTAGAGGTTCCTATCTAATCTGATGGCTGATGAAGAGTCCTAATGCTCGTGGACTATGAGTCCTACGTGTCTGGGACTCTGTGATCGAGAATCAAGATTCTCTGATCACGAGTCCCATATATTTTAGGTATCGGGGTCAAGAGTCCCACTGGTTTGGGACTCTTCGATCAGGGTTACATATCGATGAATTGTGATGCCTGATTACCCATCGGATTTGGACTCAATATTTATGAGAGATTTAATTAGTGATTTGATTGCTAATTAACTCAATTTGATTGAGTAATTAATTTTGGATCAAGTCCAATTGAATTGGATTCAGTTGGGTTTGACCCGATTAGGTTAAGAGTTGACCTAATCGTCGAGATGGTTTGGTCCCTGATATGATCAGGGGTTGGGCTTAATCAATTCTTGATTTGATTAGAATTTTATTGAGCCTAGTTAAGCCTAATTAAGTTGGGTTTAAATTAGTCTAATTGGGCCTAACTTATTTGGTTCAATTAGGTTGGTTTAAATAATGAAACCACCTTGACCCATTCTCCCTGCGCCACCTCACTTCCACTACACCCATTTGAATTCATGAGAAGAAAGTTCTCATGAATTTTTTCTCACGCAAAGCCCTCCTCACACCCTATTTTAATGTGCCAAATGAGTGGATAAGGATGATTGGTTGGCCATTCAAATTCAAAATAAAGTTTGAATTTGAATGAGCAACCAATTTAGCGCCTTGACCTTATCCTCTTTTAACGTCCCATTTATTACATGAGAAAATATTTCTCATGAAATCACTCATGCACAAATTAAGCCACGCCCTCCTCTTCTCACACCCTTAGTGGATAGGAATAAATTGGTTTCCATTTGAATTCAAAATTTGATTTGAATTCAAATGTGCAATTACTCATCTTTATCTTCTCACATGGATAAGATGTTTGACATTGTTTTAAAAGGAAGAGAAGAGTGGGGCATGTAAAAAGAAAAATTTTGGAAGAAAATTTGGGCGTGAGGAATCCTTGTGTGCAAGGTGAAGGTCAATATCCTTTCGAGAGAAAAAGAAAGAAAAGAAAGAAAAAGTGTGCACAGGATTTCAATGAGTTTTTCAGGGTTTCAGCCTGGAGTTCGAAAAGTGAGAAGGTGAGCTACGAGTGTCGTGAGTCCATCAAATTTTAGAAAGATCTTCAACATCCTTTCAAGCACATCTGCTGATGATCTGAAGTATCCAAAGAATTGGCAGATATCGATCGAAGGAGTTTGATCAGCATCGGCCATCAAAAGGACTCTACAACGAGCTAGCACTCGTAAGGAGTCGATCAGATCGAAAGCTTCGTATGGACGATCCGCAGAAGCCAGACACACTGTGTGGCTGTATCACGATGATCAGACTCTCCTGACGGTGATCAGATTGCGACGATCTACTATCCGCACAAAGGTATTGTATTCGGAACACATTACAGTAAAGTGTTTACTGTTCAAATTCGAATTTTAAATTTAAATGCATGCATGCTGTATATCATATTTAGATCCTAGTGTAGAATAAATTTTTATTAATAAATTAGATTAATTAATAATTTTTACTCTAAAATAATGATTTTGAAAAAGTTTTAAAATTACCATTTTACCCCTGCACTGATTTTCCCCACAAATGGTATCAAAGCGGGTTCTTAGATATGATATATATATTTGCATGTGTAGATTAAGTTGTAATCTAAAAGTTTATAATTTAAAATTTGAAATTCAAAATTTAAAATTTGAATTTTGAAAGTTGTTCGAAATTCAAAATTCAAAAATTTGAAATTCAAAATTTAAAATTTAAAATTTGAAATTTAAAATTTGAAATTCAAAATTCAAAAATTTGAAATTCAAAATTTAAAATTTAAAATTTGAAATTTGGTAAAAATTTCAAATTTAAAATTCAAAATTTAAAATTCAAAAATTGAAATTCAAAATTTGAAATTTAAAAATTTTAAATTTGAAATTTGTTTGAAATTTAAATTTCAAAATTTAAAATTTGAAGTTTAAATTTTGAAATTGATATATTTAGATATACTTAATCCAAGTAGCAAGTAATTGAATTGGGTTGGTTGCCATGACCGTCCGGTCATAGGAGAAAAGTAGGATTTAAAGGCCCTCTCTTCCCATTCGATGGGGTCTCCTATGGCGGTAGGGGTACCGATACAATTATATCTCATACAGATGAAGTAGTGAAAGAAATATTTATGATTTATTTTGATTAAGTTATTTTCTATTATGTAATTAGCAATAGGATTGCTATTTATGAAATGTACTAATCTATTTGTGAAATGAGTCAACATATTTGGTGAACAGAAAATAAAACCTTTCAAATTTAAAAATTATTTTCAAAATATCAAACCCTGACCTATCAGCCCAAATACTTAATTAAAAGAATTAAGTATTGTCTAGTAGGTCTAGAATTGTGAATTAAGACCTAAGATAATTGCATAAACTTGTGGGTCAATGGGTTAGATGGATTAGGTCCATAATTGGGTTAGAGCTAAGGTTAGCTTAAAGAAATAGACTAAATTAGAGTAATTGATCAAATCTAATCAAAAGTTGAATTAGATTAGGCCAAGGATACTCTAGACTCAACTCCAATAATTGTAGTTGAATGGGTCCATATCTTTCCAAGATGGACTTAATTCATGGCTACGCGGTGGAACCCTATTTACTAAGTTGATCAAATTAAAACTAATGAACCGGTTGGTGTCTAAGGTAAGTTTGACAGTTTGACTAATGATTTTTAAGCGGGAGCTACTTGCAGTGATTCGATCTCTGATGAGTTAATGGCTTATCCCCATGACTGATCTCACTTACCAGGCCAACCTGATGAATTAGGTTTTGATTAGATCACTTGGTGATTAGGGCTCACCCATGTCATTAGGTAAATCAGTTTGACTGATTTAGGTGCTCCTAATGCCAGCTTTAAGTAAATTCTTTTTTAATCTGACTTGATGAAGTCAATGAGATGATTGAAATTGACTGGATATTTTCTTCTCATCTATTCTTTAATAAAATCCTCAAAAAAAAATTATTAGATCCTAAAAATGATTAAGTTATATTGATAACTAAGTCATAGCCTCCCATTAAGTGAGTGATAATGAGTCCATTAGTTTAATAATCATTGGAGGCCCAAAGGCTTGGTGCTTATTGACTAATGGAATTATCATTCATAGTATGATAATTTGGTTTGAGTCTTTCTGATGGTGGTTAGGTTGGCCGACCAAAGTCGGGCTTGATCATTTATTGGTCTGATTCATCAAATCAAATCATGTTAATGGTTGGACCTAACCAAATTTTTTCAGTGGAGGCCAAAGCCTACTGATTAGGTTTTGGGGTAAAATTAATTACTAGAAGTTGTTTAGAGAAACAATTGGTTATGAATCTACCCATAGACGCACATGGGTTGACCAACCAAAGTTGGGCTCATGTGTAGTCTGTGTGGATTCTAGTACCCACTAAGAAATTAAAATAATTTCTCGAATTAGAGGTTGAGGCTACCAATTCGTAAAAATACTGGGAGAAACTTTAGACTAAAATCCAAGTCTTTAGTATTAATAATTTATGTACTAATATAGGTCTGGTTTTCCTTTATGCAGCTATGGCCACTACCCTTTTGCTCCGATCATTATTAGATAATGACAAGCTCATGGGACCTAATTTCGATAACTGATATCAAAAATTAAAGATCATCCTTGAGCATGAGCGGATCCTTTATGTAGTAACGGATCCGGCACCTGAGGAACCAGCCCCGAACGCTAGAGGGGTGGTCTGAGACACTTACCAGAAGTGGCTCAACGACCGCACCACCGTTCGGTGTATTATGCTGGTGGCAATGAATGATGAGTTCAGCTGCAGGTTCGAGAATGCCCAACCACAGGAGATGCTTCAAATGTTGAACGACTCCTTTGGCATGCCTGATGACGTTGAAAGGCACAAAACTAGTTGTGCCATTTTCAATGCTCGGATGAGGGATGGAGCCTCAGTCACTGATCATGTATTGTACATGATCGAAATGATTGAGCACCTAAGTAAACTGGGCTTTCCCCTGCACGAGCAGCTCGATAAGGATGCGATCCTTAATTCTCTGCCCAAGTCCTACCTTCCCTTCCTTACTCATTTTCAAATGACAAAGCCTGCAGTGAACTACCATGGCTTGTTGGGGTTGCTACAGAACTTTGAGAAGGACCACCAGCTCCATAAGGAGTCGGTAAATATTGTGGGAGGGTCTTCTTCTGGTCGTCGATCCTTTAAGAAAGGGAAGAAGAACAAGAAGAAGAAGAATAAGAAGGTGCAGCCGCATGCTGGGATGTCTGCACAGGGTCAGACCAAGAAGCACAAGCCCGACCAGAGCCAGGCGGAGTGCTTCTTTTGCAAGAAGCAGGGGCACTGGAAGAGGAACTATCCTCTATACTTTGCCTCACTGGACCCAAAAAGGCCGAAGAAGAAGCAAGGTACTTATATGATAACACTTTGTAACTTTTTCATTTGTGATACTACTGCCTGGGTATTGGATACCGAAAGCCCTTATCATATTTGCAATTCGATGCAGGGTTTACAGGTTAGTAGGAGATTTGATGAAGGTGAGAGATTCCTGAACGTTGGAGATGGAAGCAAAGTTCCAGTTCTAGCATTGGGAATCATGAACCTTATAATTAATTCTTGAAATATAATTCTGAGTGAATGTCACTATTGTCCAAGTTTTTTATTAAATATTATTTCTGTAGGCCTTTTGGTCATGAACGGTTATCAATTTTTAATAAAAAAAAATATTTGTAATATCATTTTGAATGGTGTTACAACGTTTGTTGGACAACTTAATAATGAAATTTACTTTCTATCACAACCTGTTAATGTGGTTCAAACCTCCGATAAATGCTCTATGAATAGATAATATGTCAGAAGTCTACCTTTGGCACTGTAGGCTAGGTCATATCAATAAGAACAGGATAAATAGGTTGGCTCAAGAAGAAATTTTTGAAGTAGTTGATTATAAATCACTTCCAACCTGTGAGTCCTGTCTTCTTGATAAAATGACCAAGTCATCTTTTACTGGAAAAGATGAGCGAGCCAGTAAACTCTTGGCTCTGGTACATTCTGATGTATGTCGACCCATAAGCTCAAGTGCAAGAGATGGATATTTCTACTTCATAACCTTCACAGACGACCTATCGAGGTATGGGTATGTCTATTTAATGAAGCATAAGTCAGAGTCGTTTGAAATGTTCAAACTATTCCGAAATGAGATAGAAAAATAAACTGAAAAGTGTATTAAAACTCTTCGATCTGATCGAGAAGGTGAATACCTTTTCAATAATTTTTTGACATATCTTGGGGAGAATGAGATTCTCTCTCAGTGGACACCTCCTGGAACACCACAGCATAATGGTGTGTCTGAAAGGAGGAATCGGACCTTGTTGGATATGGTTCGATCCATGATGGGGTTTGCTGATCTACCGATCTTCCTTTGGGGATATGCGCTCGAATCGGCTTGTTACCTTCTAAATAGGGTTCTGAGTAAGTCTGTAACCAAAATGCCATATGAGATATGGATAGGACGTAAGCCAGTACTCTCGCACCTTAGGGTTTGGGGGTGTCCGGCTTATATTAAACGTTTAATTATGGACAAGCTTGGACCTAGGTCTGACAAGTGTAATTTTATAGGGTACCCAAAAGAGATCAAAGGGTATTACTTCTACCTAGCTGATGAGCAAAAAGTGTTTGTCAGCCTTAAAGTAATCTTTTTGTAAAGGAAGTTCCTTGGTGAAGGGACTGTTGCCTCTAAGGTTGAACTTGACGAAATTCGACAGGTGGAAAATTCGATGCAAGTTGCTAAACCTGAACCGGATTTAATTAGATCAGATCTGGAGCCCATTGTTCAAGCACCCTTAAGGCGATCTGGTAGAGTACCACGTCAACCAGACAGATATTATGGTTTCTTGGTCTGGGACAACGATCCTATCGAACTTGATGAAAATGATGAGGATCCGATCACCTACATGGATGCAATGCAGAGACCCGACTTTGAGAAATGGCTAGAGGCCATGAAATTCGAAATGGAGTCCATGAAGGTCAACGATGTGTGGACATTGGTTGACCCACCCGAAGGAGTAAAACCCATAGGGTATAAGTGGGTCTTCAAGAGGAAGAGGGGCGTAGACAGAAAGATGAAAACCTATAAAGCCCGTCTGGTTGCCAAGGGATATCGTCAACGTTATGGTATAGACTATGACGAGACATTTTCTCCTGTGGCAATGCTCAAATCCATTCAGATTATGCTTGCGATAGCTGCCCATCTGGACTATGAAATCTGACAGATGGATGTGAAGACAGCTTTCCTAAATGGAGAACTGGATGAAAAGGTGTATATGATACAACCTGAAGGATTCACATCCACTGATGAGTCTAAGGTGTGCAGACTACAGAGGTCCATTTATGGACTTAAACAGGCATCCCGGAGTTGGAACATACGTTTTGATAGGACGATCAAGATGTATGGCTTCGTTAAGAATGGAGAAGAGCTCTGCATTTATAAGTGGACTAATGGTCCAGTTCTGCTCTACTGTGACAGCTCTGGAGCCATTCTCAGGCGAAGAAACCCAAGGCACACTAGCGGATGAAGCATATTCTGCGCCGCTACCATCTCATTCGAAAAATTATAGATCGAGGTGACGTCAACCTTTAGAAGATCGACGGAAAGGAGAACCTGGTCGATCCATTCACTAAAGCCATTGCGGTGAAGGAGTTCGACGACTACAAGTCGAAAATGGGTATTAGATACTGCACCGATTGGCTTTAGGCCAAGTGGGAGATTATTGGGAATAGTGTCCCAAAGTCAATCATCAGCCTGTTGACGGTTGTGCTCATTTTTGTATATGTACATGAATTATGAATTAATAAAAATTATTTTGATATTTTTCATCACAAAATGTTTCATCTTCTAATGAACTCCTATGTTGTGGTGAAGTCCTTAGGACTATTTAGACTCGATAAAGGAGGATTTATCGTTTAGTCCTTAAATCTGTTCGTGACCAAATGATACGTTGTTATCAAGGACGACAACATTTATCAAGCATAGGTCGTTGTGTGCCATATAGGTTGGTTGTCCTCTTAACCAATGAGTGTGGAGACACTGGTATGACATACAGGTGAGATGTAAGGGTACATCTGCACTGAATGTGACCGACTCCGGAGCTATTTCTGCTGTCAAGATTTACTCTGATGAAATATGGATATAAATATCCCTCCGACCTGAGATCGTCATGGTGACTTGCAAGCAACTCACTGCACTTAGGCACTGAACTACCTGAATTTCTAATTCAGTGACGGAAGGCTGCTGGGTGTAGTCAAGTACTTGACTTGTCGGTATGTGTGTCAAGATGGGATTGACCACTCCAATTTAGGAGCTGTGTACAGTCGTGTTTCAATTTAGCAAAATCTTGGCCAGGGTAGTCTTTGTGAGGAGTCACAGGACTGTTTGAGTTGAGCACGATTCGGATGATCTAATCAGGGTTGACTGTTTAACCCTGAGTCGTCCTAAACACAGAGGTCAAAAGGATGAATTATACAGTAACCATATTCACGTAGATTCTGAATGTTGTAATTGCGACCATTCGACCTATCCGATCATCGGGTACCATTGCTAGATGGTCACTTTGATTAGTACAGAAATTGGTTCCTGTGCTACCGGCTTAGGTTCGAACCTGCAAGGTCACACACATTAGAGGTTCCTATCTGATCTGATGGCTGATGAAGAGTTCTAATGCTTGTGGACTATGAGTCCTACGTGTCTGGGACTCTATGATCAAGAATCAGGATTCTCTGATCATGAGTCCCACACATTTTGGGTACCGGGGTCAAGAGTCCCACTGGTTTGGGACTCTTCAATCAGGGTTACATATCGATGAATTCTGATACCTGATTACCCATCGGATTTGGATTCAATATTTATGAGAGGTTTAATTAGTGATTTGATCACTAATTAACTCAATTTGATTGAGTAATTAATTTTGGATCAAGTCCAATTGAATTGGATTCAGTTGGGTTTGACCTGATTAGGTTAAGAGTTTACCTAATCGTCGAGATGGTTTGGTCCCTGATATGATCAGGGATTGGGCTTAATCAATTCCTGATTTGATTAAGATTTTATTGAGCCTAATTAAACCTAATTAAGTTGGGTTTAAATTAGTCTAATTGGGCCTAACTTATTTGGTTCAATTAGGTTGGTTTAAATAATGAAACCACCTTGACCCATTCTCCCTGCGCCATCTCACTTCCACTGCGCCCATTTGAATTCACGAGAAGGAAGTTCTCATAAATTTTTTCTCATGCAAAGACCTCCTCATGCCCTACTTTAATGCACCAAATGAGTGGATAAGGATGATTGGTTGGCCATTCAAATTCAAAACAAAGTTTGAATTTGAATGAGCAACCAATTTAGCGCCTTGACCTTATCCTCTTTTAATGCCCCATTTATTACACAAGAAAATGTTTCTCATGAAATCACTCATGCACAAATTAAGCCACGCCCTCCTCTTCTCATGCCCTTAGTGGATAAGAATAAATTGGTTTCCATTTGAATTCAAAATTTGATTTGAATTCAAATGTGCAATTACTCATCTTTATCCTCTCACGTGGATAAGACGTTTGACATTGTTTTAAAAGGAAGAGAAGAGTGGGGCATGTAAAAAGAAAAATTTTGGAAGAAAATCTGGGCGTGAGGAATCCTTGTGTACAAGGTGAAGGTCAATATCCTTCCGAGAGAAAAAGAAAGAAAAGAAAGAAAAAGTGTGCGCAGGGTTTCAGCCTGGAGTTTGGAAAGTGAGAAGGTGAGCTATGAGTGTCGTGAGCCCACCAAATTTCAGAGAGATCTTCAACATCCTCTCAAGCACATCTGCTGACGATTTGGAGCTTCTGAAGAATTGACAAACATCGATTGAAGGAGTTCGATCAGCATTGGCCGTCGAAAGGGCTCTACAACGAGCTAGCACTCGTGAGGAGTCGATCAGATCGGGAGCTTCGTGTGGACGATCCGTAGAGGTCAGACACACTGTGTGGCTGCATCGTGATGATCAGACTCTTTCGATGGTGATCAGATTATGATGATCTACTACCTGCACAAAGGTATTGTGTTCTGAACACATTATAGTAAAGTGTTTACTGTTCAAATTCGAATTTCAAATTTAAATGCATGCATGCTATATATCATATTTAGATCCTAGTGTAGGATAAATTTTTATTAATTAATTAGATTAATTAATAATTTTTACTGTAAAATAGTGATTTTGAAAAAATTTTAAAATTACCATTTTACCTCTGCACTGATTTTCCCCACACCATAGAGCCGGATCGGGTTCTAAAATTGGACCATTTGCACCCAACTCATGGAAATTTTTGAGTTGATTTGGGTCCTAATATAAATGATCCAATTTGACCCAATCCGATCTAAACCCAGTATGGGCTCCGAACACTCATCCAAACTATGGCATCTACTAACTCAGTCTAAGTCTCTTTGGAGCTCTTATAATTTTATGTTTTACTATTAAATGATGGGCAATATCTATGTATACCAACATATCAAGTATTGTCCTAAAAATTATAAGTGTAACTTCAATACATAACATTTGACTTCAAACCATTAGAGTAAGATAATTTTTTAAAAATTTTAGATAAAAATATGAGTAATCAAAAGGTATAATTATCAACATAATGCTTAGTTGCACACAATGGATTTGTAACATCTCTTGTTTATTTCCACCTATATTTATTAATTTATATACCCACAACTATCACTCTAAGGTAGCCATCATGATTGCTTGAAATAATTATCACTACAAAAAATAGATATTTTGTCATTGTTAATAGTCTCAGTGACAGTCTGTCACTAAAAATTTGATAGAAATATCCTCATCACTAATTATCATTATCAGTGATGGCAAAATCGACGTCGTTAATAACTGTAATTAACGACGATATTAGTGATAGAAAACCATCACTAATAATTTTAATTTTTTTAATTAAAATATCATAAAACTATTAGTGATGGCCATCGTCATCACTACCACAATCACTAATAATTTTTTAATTTTTTAATAAAAAAATTAAAAAAGTATTAATGACGGTAGATGCTGTCGCTAATAGTTTTTGATTTTTCTTTAAAAAATTTATAATTAAATATTTTAAAATTTATTTTAATTATATTAACAAGTAATAATATGTTCTAAAATCTATTATAAATAAAATAATAATTATTTACTATAATCATAAATATAAAATTAATTATATTATATTAAAAATATAATTTATATAAATTTATACTATTTTACAAGCATCAAAATTATTTACATATCAAAAAAAAATTATATAAGATCCTCCTTGTCGTCCTCCTCATCCTCCTCCTGCTCCTGTACATTCTCTCCAGTAGTTGATAGATGAAAGTCGGATGTGCCAGCATCCTATAATGAAAAAAATAAAATATTATTAATAAGTTTCAATATGAAAATATATATATTGATACAGAGATGTATATTTTGATATACTATTTTGATTCTCAAACAGATTATTTTTATATATTTTATTTGATGATATGAAGCTATAGACACTTTTGATCCATCGATTGGATGGTTAGATTGAATTTTTACCTTTTAGATCTCTTTTTCAAACTCAAACCTAAATATGTGAAGCTTCGAAATATAAACATTTAAAATAAGTAAAGAAAATTATTAATAGTCTTATCTACTCTAAGAGTCGGATGTTGCTCTGCATGACTGTGGGGTCACTGATAACCCCACATCATTCGAACATCAGTATAGCACACCTATGGCCCAGAACATCTAATTCTGGCATGGTTGGACCAGAGCCAGTTCGACGGTGGCTCGATCTCGAACCCCTACTGTCATCCTCCTCCTGCTCCTATACATCCTTTTCAATAGATGATGATGAGAGGCAGATATCCCATCATCCTATAGCGAAAAAAAATAAAATATTATTAATAAGTTTTAATATGAAAGTATATATGTCGATACAGAGGCATATATTTTGATATACTATAATTCTCGAACAGATTGTTTCTATATATTTCATTCGATGATAAAAGCTATAGACACTCCCAATCCATCGATTGGATGGTTAGATTGAATTTTTATCTCCTAATTTTTTTTTTCAGACTCAAGCAGCTTTGAAAAAAATAATAAGATATATTTTACATAAAAAAAATCATAAAATAAAATATTAAGATGTATTAAGGATAAAATATATAAAAGATTGTAAGAAGCACAACATCACCTCCATTACCCACTTAGAAGACCTAGGACAAGAAGAAGAACAAGAAAGAGAACCCAGCCAATCTTGAGAAAGAAATTTAGAAGCCAATCTGGGGAAAAGATGTTAGATGTATGTCCTAGAAGTCAATTATTGATTGTCATATTTTTTATTCTATGACATAAATTTATACTTAAACTATTGATTTAATCAATAAAGGATAATTTTTTTTTTTCATTTAAATGTTATGTGTCCTTGAATCATCTTTGGAATTAATGTTACGATACATATTTTCAATTATCAAGAATTAAAGATATATATGATTGACTCATAAATTACTCTCAGTCATAGGATAGTACGGGGATGGTGATCAATCCAGATAGATCGGTATATGGTTCACTTCTTTTAGGATAGATGAATCTCTAATTTATAGTGTAGAGATATTGAGCGATAAGTGTGGATAGTTGTTAGAGAATAACTAGTACTGAGCATGACCATATGAGAGATCATATAGATTCTTTTTCAATCATTAGTGATCATCTCGATACTGTAGTTGTGTGACTAATCTTTTGACCTATGGTAGTACAGTTGCTCATAGTAAGGCTACTGTATTTTGACTACATATAAGCATTGATTCGATTATGAGTCTTTATAGTGGTTGTTGGCTGCAGTTTGTTAAGCTGTGGGAGCAAGATATACATCTAGATAGGATCTATCAATTTTGATAGAGAGGAGTAATCCTATAAGATTTGAGAAGCTGAGTCCACAAGCCTATGGCCATAGCAGTATGATTGATGAAAAAAATTTTTTATTTGAAATCACTATTGGACTTGAGCTGATCGGATCTATCGTATGATTGATGATGAGATTTGATAATTTATCTATAACCTACTATCTAGTCGGAACTCATGATAGAGAAACTGTATCACATATTAACTATATCTAAAGGTTCTTTTTCGATTCTACTGGATTGTGACTACATATTGCTAGATGTCATTAGTGGATTGTGAAAGCTCAATAGGATCATTTTAGATCAATGATTTTTGTCGAGCTAGAGTGAAACTGTTCCAACCCACTGAAAAAGATTTCAATGATACCTATGATAGAGATTATGGTATATCTCACTATCAGTCAGAATTGAACCTATGGGGTCATACATCAAAGGGAGAAGACTTGATTGATTAAAATTGGGCTTATGAAGCATCAATTTGTATGGATTTAGAAAAATCCTATTGGGTTCATGTTAACCTTGCTAACACTTGGGTGAACCTAATTCCTCTTGTGGTTAGTTTGCTCGTATGATAAGCATTAGTTGATTCTTACACTTGATTTAAATCTAATTGAATTTGATTCAATGAGCTTTAATGGTTGGATGCTCAATTTATGGCTTGAATTAAATTAAGAAAGAGTTTCTTGATTTTCTTGATTTTTTTGATTGAAAATTCATCTTGATTTGATCAAAAATCTTTGAATTGAATTTATGAAACCATGTGGGCTGATTAGAGTATATTTAATTGGATCCCATATGATAGGATGCCCAAGCCCAATGTGGGCGTGGGTCTAGGCTAGGTGGTGCCCCTTTGATTTGTTCCAAGAGCTCCTTTGATTTGTTCTAAGAGGCTTTAGACTAGAATTTCTAATATGATTAGAAGAAAGAATCCTAATTTGATTAAGACTCCCTTATGTTGTCTATTTAAAGGACCCTAGTCCTACCTCTCAAATCAATCTCATAATTTCCTTCCTTGTCGCCACCCTCACTGTGCCTAATGCCCCCTCTCCTCTCTCTCTCTAGCCCATGCCTTCTCTCTCTGGGCATCCTCTCTCTTGGATCTTGGAGAGAGGTGGATGGCAACATCTTGTTGGTGCAAAGGTTGGCACCACAAAGTTGTTGGAGTTCTTCTTCTTTCTCTCAAGTTTGTTGGTAGGTTGTTATAACTACTTCTTGATTAGTTCTTGGTTAGTTGAGGATTAAGAAAGATTTTTGATTTCTTCAAGAATCAAGAAAGAAAGATCAAATAAGGGTTGGTTCATTCAAGAATTAAGAAAAATGGATCAAGGGTTGATCCCTATCCAGGCTTGGTTCAAGCCTATTCAGCTTTTGAGTTCAAGTGAGTTGTTTCAAGAGGAGCCAATCCAGATGACTCCTATGGATATCTGTAGAGGCAAAATACTTATACTACTAATTTAGAACTTGCTCAATCCCAAATCCAAGGATTGAATTGGATTCAACCCTAGTTACAGGTTTGAGGCAAAAGGAAAGCGATTCAGATATGCAACTTGATCACAGACTTTTATTTTTTTCTACTTAAAATAGTTTATGTTAATTTCAACATATGAAATAGATCTATAGGTACTTTTATATGATGAATGCATACTTAAATTAAAATTATTTTAATCTAGTTTTCTATTGTATTTTAAATTTAAAAATTTTTTGAAATTTACATGCACTAGAACGTAGAAATCAAACAGTGGTATTAGAATCACATATTCATATGTATAAAAATAGCATAAAAATTTTAAAAATTATTTTTAAAAATTTTAATTTTATTTTATACATGCGATGTATGCATTTATATTCAGATCTGAAAAGTATTTTAGTTTTGATTTTTAATCATATATGTAATATATGAAAGCATGCGTATATTAAAAATTAAATTTTTATGATCTAAATTTTTTATGTATGCGATATATGATGGTATGTTTAGATTTGAAATTGATTTTTAAAAAATTTAAAATTTTTTATATATATGATATATGATTGCATGCATGTTCTGAAAATATT
>NC_026000.2:43294189-43313591 GCF_000442705.2 Elaeis guineensis
CATGGATTGAGACTAGATTATATATGGACTTGATCCGACCTGAATAACTCGTTGGATCAATAAATTTGATCATAGATCTCATCCAACCCAACCTAATCTTTTATTGGACTGGGTTTGGATCTAATTGATAAGTGATATATTTTTACATTTGTTGAAGGTATTTTTGGTAATTTATGATGTTAACATCTTCTTAAAAACCTTAATTTCATAAATTTATTGAATTTTCTTAAAAAATAAGTGATTTTAAAAAAAATATGAAATTAGATATATTTATAAAAAAATAGATGTTAATTTAATTGAGCAATTTAAGCACCAAAATAAAAAAAAAAATTGAAGAATTTAATGTATATTTTTTCTAATTTTTTAGATAAAAATTGAAGTAAAAATGGAGCTAAAATATCCTAAAAAATAAAGAAAATAGCCTTCGGTGTACGGTGGACCGATCGGTCGGTCCATAGAGCCAGGGTGCGGTCCACAGAAAACTTCACGTGGTCCACAGGTATGGATCATAGTGAGAGAAGGATTCTGGGCACGATCCAATAGTTGAAATTCATCCCGACCTAGATTCGACAGTCACCATCCATTGTCGGTTTATAAAGAGGGATTTTTGCACGATCTGACGGCCCAAAAGTGATCCATCATGCGATCGATCGGCTGAGGACGCTTCCGACTGTGTTAAGGATTTAAATTGCATGATCTGATGGTCAAAACTTCATCAGAACCCAGATCCAATGGCTGACATTCGATCCAACTTTGATAAAGATTAAAACTATGGATTTTGATCAGATCTGGACAGTCCGAAGCTGATCCGATGGTCAGAAATATTTCTAGGAGGATTAATATGATTTTTAAGGGTTTTAAAACTTCTTTTCCTATCAAAAAAATTATAAAAAATTTATCTATAAATAGGGGGTCCGAAAATATGCTTTTAGAGCAGAAAAATTGAGTAGAAAGTATAGAAAAAATAAAAAAAATTAAATAACTTTAAAGACCTAAGAAAAAGAAGGAGAGAAGTCAGTTCGCTCTACAGAGTACGATGAAACATGGAGAGGTCATCAACCATCTTTCCGACGAGACTTGACTGATCAACTTCAAATTTTTATTATAATTTTATTTTTATTTTATTTTATTATTCTTTTTAAATTTTTTATATTTGAATTTTAATTTTAATTAATGCAAAATTTATTTTTCTGCACTTTAAATTTTTGTCTTTTATTTTTTGTATGTAGATGCTAGGATCTAATTAGTAGATCTTAGTACTAATTTATTTTTATGCTTTTAAATTTTTATTATTTATTTTTATTGTAAGTAGATGCTAGGATCTAGTTAGTAGATCTTAGTATCCAATTTATTTTTCATACTTTTAATTTTTATTTTCTGACTTAAATTACTTTCTCTAAAATTTTATTTTTTTTATAAAATCAAAGATTTTAAATCAAAATCCTACCTTCTTTATGGATTCAACCCGACTCACTACTTTTTACATATTTGTAATTTTTATTGAAGTTGAAATTTGATTGATAATCATGGTGTCCTAACGACAGCATCGCGTTCCAATCAATTTTTAGCGCTGTTGCCGGGAAAGGAACCAATTTTAATGATTGATTTTTTTGATTTTTTTATAACATTGCTTACTATTTTTTTTATCTTTTCACAGAAAAAAAATTCAAAAATTCAAAAAAAAAGGAAGATAGAAAGCTTCCAAATTGGTGAGATCAATCCTAACCCTAGCCTTAACTACTTTTTTAGTATTAATTATTATTTTTTTAATTAACCTAAAATTCATCCACATATACCTAATAAAAATTGCATGACAAGAGTAGAAACTTAATTTTTAGGAGCATTCATCGTTGTAGATTTATTTTTGATGATCGCTGGAGACAAGGTAAGTTTTCAAGTTTTATTAGTTTCATGCATCTAATTTAGTTGCATAGAACCTCTTGTTTGAAATTGATTGTGCATATTCATCTCAAATCAATTTAAGGGCAACACCCATAACAAGATAAGATGGGGATTTCATCACCCTCTCTTGGCCCAAAAATAACCAACCAGCATCCCACATTAATCCTAGCCTAACTAAAATCAAGTAGACATTGGCCCCTAGTATTAATCGAGTTCAGTTCTGAGTATTGTGGTCAAGTCAAGTGCAAAGTAAATCTGGACTCATTCCTGAAACTGGTGTTTAAGGCAAGAGGTTATAAATGCTCAGCCTAAGTGGACTCGTGGTTATTTAATTAATTTCGTTAGCTAACTTGGCCAATTCAATTGGTGTCTAAGGCAAGCAACGGGAGGATCCCCATGACCTCACCTCTTACCTGGCTAGTTGAAGGAAGTGAGAACAAACCCAATTCGTATTTAGGCTAAGCCACTCTACATCAAACTGTTAGGTTTAAGAAACCCGTAGGTGTCTAGATTTAACTGTTTGCTAACTTGATTGCAATTAACACTTAACCACAACTAATTCTTCTCATCTTACGTCTTTAGGTCTAAGACTTTTCTTAAGGATCTCGTCTTTAGAACTTTTCTCTTTCTTTCTTTTCTCTTCTTTTTCTCCTCCTTAAAAAGAAAATCTCAACAACACACATATTAGAGTTTGCACTAATACATATATGGTATAATTTTTTCTGACCTAGTTGAACTTAATCCTGAAATTGAATGACTGATCCATACTGAATATGATAATCATGTCACGCTCCTGACCCGAGATTTTGAATCGACGGTCATGGCAACCGCCGCATACTCATAGAAAACTCTTCCTATAAGCATGCAAGGCATCTTATCATACTATCCTAAAACAACAGCGGAATAATTAGTCAATAATTTAAATCTAAAATATAACGACCTAAATTTTTTCTTTAATATCTCAATAAATTCAACAATGATTCAAAGGCTTTGCATCAAATTCAATAAGCCTTTCAACCTAAAATAAAAGTATGAAGATTCTGCTTCTGATCATTCTTCCATTCATATCTTGTATCATCTTAATTCTTCAACATCTGTAAAAAAAGTAAAATAGGAGGTAATGAGCTAGACAGCCCAGTAAGCAATGATCACTTCTTAATAGATTTCATCAGGCATTTAAGTAAATAATCATTTATAAAAAATAAGCATATAGAGTTCATCAATTCAAAATCAATTTCAATTATGCAATATAATTCATGCCAAATTTATTTCTTTTTCAAAAATTCAAGTTTCTTTCGAGATTTCAATTTTTTTTGTTCTTAAATTCTTTTCGTCAACCATGAGCTATGACCATATTTTTCCTATGGCAGGATCATAATACCGCGTATCTGCTTGCGGTAGGCTGCGAATTATCTGGCAGTCATGTCCTTTGAAATCGCTGGTCTCGCTGGCGGTTCGTCGCTGGTCTCTCTGGCGACATATCGCTGGTCTCGCTGGCCACATAAACTCTCAAGACAATCAATTTCCAACGTATATGCCCCCATTGGCAGGGTCCTTTACATAGTCAGGTTGTCAATTCTTATTGTTTCTTATATCATAATTCTTCATAAATCATATTTCATATTCTAAATTCGATAATAAAATATATAATCATGTAGTATCGAAATCAATCAATATAATGCATCATAAAATCAATATGTTCAATCATGCTTCATCATAATATTTTAAATAAGATATTTTCATAATAAAATACAATTCATCCAATTCATACATCGTTTCACAAATCATGTCAGAAGAATACATTATAATTTGTCGATAAATCTAGAAAAAGTGAAACATTACTTACCTCGAACGTATTCCATAAATCCACATAATTTTATAAATTTTCTTCCAAAAATTCTATTCGTAGATCATATCGCGATATCCCATGATCAAACATCCACAATCCTATACAAAATTAATTTCAATAATTAGAAAGGATACGAATACCATATTTCAACGGTTTAGATTGGGTCCGATCATCTAATTTCATCTAATCAAAATCTAATTAGGATCTAAACGATCCAAAGTTTGACTATCAGATCAAATCGGATTCGAAGTGATAGGACCGAGGTTTCTTCATCGATTTTATAAAATCAAGTGGAGAGAGAAAATCAGAGGAGAGAGAATTCATGAGGAACAATTCGAATTGATCATGTGACACAATCCAACATTACGATTGATCCAATATCTCGATTGGTGAAATCAACATGATCAAATCAAGTCATGGCTAGATCGAAATCATGAATGATCAAATCTAAAGATTCATGGTCTGATTAAGGTGGGTGCCAATATGCTGTCTGACAATCATGGATCAGGATTCTTCATTAGAATCAGATCAAGACTATTAAAAGAAATTTTTTCATTTACTAACCTTTTTTTAGAGAGAGAATCAATCAAGAGAGAGAATATTTTAGAGAGAGAAAATTTTAGAGAGAGAAAACTCATCTTGAACTCCTCAGACGATATGATTCAACAAATTCGATCGATCAGATCAAATCATGCTAAGATTATCATGTGGATAATTTAATAAAATTATAAAAATTAAAATCTTAAAAATACCTAATCTGATCAAAGTGGGTGTCGGTATACTGTCCGACGATCGCAGATCAAAAATCCATCACTAGGATCATTTAAATTCATCATCATTCTTCTCAAAATTTTAAAAATCTTAGGAGAGAGAAATAATCTAGAGAGAGGATTTTAGAGTGAGAAAATAGAGAAAGAAAGTCCAATTCTAGAGAGAGAAAATACTAGTTCAGACTAAAGAGAGAGAGGAAAGAGAGAGAAACTCTCTTTTTCATATTTTATTATTTATATCATTATTTATTAATTAATTTAATGATTTTTTTTCTTTTCTTTTCTTTTTTTTTTTTCTTTTTCTTCACGGAAGAGAGAGGAGAAAATCCTATTTATTATTATTATATTATTATTATTTTATTTTTTTTCTTTTTTTTTCTTTTTCCTTTTCCTTTTTCTTTCCTTTTCCTTCTTCTTCTTTTCTTTTTCTTTTTTTCTTTTCCTTCTTCTTCTTCTTCTTCTTTTCTTCTTCTCCCGTGGGTTCCTTTTGGGCCGAAACAAGGACCGTGAGGTCCCCTCGTTGGTTGGCCGGCCGGCGGCGTAGCCAGCGTGGGGCGGCCATCGACAAGAGGAGAGACGATCTGCGGCAAGAGGAGGCCAAACCGATGGTCGGCGGTGACCACCGGCGATGGAAACATGACAAAAAGGAAGATTCTTCCGCAACAAAATCCGACGACTTCGGTCGCCGGCGAGCATGCACATCGACACGGAAAGGAAGGGGGAGGAGAGAGGAAGGGGAGGAAGCTTACCTCCAATGCCGGCAAGGCTTTTCCGATGCAAAATTGGATGGCACAAGGATGGGTCTCCGTGAGAAATTTCTGGCGATTGCCGCCGTTTTGCCCCGGAATTCTTTGGTAGGAAGAAGAGAGAAGGGTCTCCCCTTTAAATAGAACCAAAGGAGAGGAGCTTGACTCCTCTCCAGTGAGGTTTCCGACTCCGATTAGGAGCCGGTCGGGAGAAGAAGACTCCCTGCGGGAGTCTTCATCATTTTTTTTTTTGGTTTGTTTGGGCTGGCTGGGCTATCACATTCTTTCCCTCTAAAAGAAATTTCATCCTCGAAATTTTTCTTACTTGAGTCTTCATATTTTTTCTTACTTGAATCTCATCCTCAAATATTTCAATATTCTAATTCTTGATATAAATTTATTCTTAAATCATTTCATAAGAAAAAAGTCGGTACATCAAATATTGATCTAAAATGGAACCATCCATTTTCTTATTTATCAAGATCAATATCTCAAAGATTTTCAATATTTCAAGATTTTGAAATTATGATCTCATTTCCTGTAAAAATTAATGTTCAATATCTCATGACTCAAATTAAAATCAAATCTATCTCTTGTAGGTAGAAGAAAATCAATGTCTCTATTTTTGCATAAGAACTTCATTCATCATCATTCATTTATTTATTTCAAAATATTAACCACTCTTAATTTCAACCCAACATAAGATAGGAAAAACATACTTCTTATGAATCATATGATGACATCCTAATCAATCAAAATTCAAAAATATTTTTTCTTATTCATACTTTCAAAGGTTGAAGATTTATCATTTCAATCTCATTCTCGAACTTTTGATATTTTAATTCTCGATACAACTTCATCATTAAGTTATTTCATAAAGATCAATATCACCATTGTTGATTGAATCAATATCACTATTTCTAGTCATCGAAATTTTCTTACTCAAACTCTCAAACTCTTAAATATTCTAATTCTTGAAGCAAATTTTTATCATTAAGTCATTCCATAATAAAAATCAATAACTCAAAAATTGATCTAAATCAAAACTATATTTTTTTCTTATAATCAAAATCAATGTCTCTATTCTAAGTAAGTATATCAATTTTCTTTATCTAAACATTAACAACTCTTAATTAATCGATTCATTATCAAATTAAATTATAAATAACTCCAATCCATCTTTTGTACAACAATCGTCAATATCAATAGATAATCTCAATCTTTTTCATTTAGTCAGAGAAATAATAATGATCAAAAGAGTCCAAACTTCAAATTTTATTATACCCTGAAAATAAATATTTGAGTATAATAATCTAAGATCGAAATCATCATTCGATAAACAATCTCAAATTTTTCTTAATAAATAGAGAATTATAAAATTTAATTCTAGGATAGAAAAAATTTATCTCTAAATATTCTAAATCTAAAATCAAAAATCAAAGGTCCACTCATCCTAGAATTAGGATGCTAATTATTTTTGTAGCATAGTAGGTGAAAGCTCTACTTTTGAAAATCATATTAGGGATATCCAAAAATAATTTAAAATTTTAAAATATTATTCTTTCTAATATCAATAAATTTCTTATATCAAACCATATCATCTATCATAATTCTTTAACTCAAAGGGTCAACATTCCTGACTTACTCAAAGTAGTTCAGATTACCATGCTTCTGCTGTGTCTCTGATCTAACAATCAAAATTTCTTAGGTTCATCAAAAAAAAGTTTGATCAAATTATTTCTTTATCTTATCAATAGAAAAGATCTAAAATTTCAAATTTTAATTGAAGTCAAAGATTAACTTTCGATTCTCATTGATACTTTTACTGGTATACAATAATCTTGATTAATTTTTGAGTCCAATATCATATTTAACCATCATATAGATTTACTAAAATCAATATGAATCAAATCTCAATTCTCATATTAATTCGATTCGATAATTTTCAAATCAAAAATCCTTATAAGTCAAATTAATGAAGAAAAAAAAATCCTTCGATGCTTCACCAAATTTGGACATAATCTTAATATATAAGAACTTCAAATCATTATTTTTTTCTAAAATTTCTATCATCAGGATCTTCAATATCTATCAAATATCCTTTCATAACAATCATACAAGCTTCAAAAAAATTAAATCTCCATTTAATAGTAGATTCAATTAGGGATCTTATTAACAGAAGCAAAGGAACTCCATATCAATTCCTAAATCTCAAATTTTTAAATTATAAATTCGCATGGATCCCTTAATCTGAAATAAATATAAATCAGATCTTTTATCTTAATCTAAAGATATCAATTTTTCATTAACAACCTCAACAATAATATCAGAAAATCTCTTGATCAACTTAGATACGAAATCTTTAAATTGAAATTTCATACATATCATGTAGTCTCCAAGAGACATAATAAGATCCATTATTTAGATCTAAGGATGATAATTAAAGCTTTCAATACAATGAATATTCTACAACCTCATAATCAATTTCATCAATAAGAAATAAGTTTCTTTGCAATATCTTCAAATATGCATTCATCCTAATATGCCACTTTATATATAATCCACATACCAAATTCACTTTCGATAAATATTCCAATCAAGCATCATAAAAAAAAAACTTTCTTAGCCCATTCTGGAATAACATTTTATTATCAAATCTTTATCTTGTCAATAATAGTCAACTTCTCAACTAAAAGTAATATCATAGTATTATTCTCACATCAAATTTGAATTTACGATTCACTTGAATAACCTATGATCAAATTAATAACCATAATACACAATAAAACTTTATGTCAATCCTTTTGTGATTACTTTCGATCAAGATCTAACTAATCATATCATGATCTATAGATCATCTATCATATTTTAAATTCTATATGTTATAATCTCTTGTGATCCTTTCATATATAATCCCAATATTTAATCAAAATTTATAAATATTTCTCCCACTATAATCATCAAAGATCTACACTATAATGTCTCTGGTGTCTATCCACTTACATCCATTGTATGTCTGATTTTATGTTTCATAATTCATCCACTTATGCTCTGATACCATATTAATTGTCACACCCCCGACCCAAGATTTTGAATCGAGGGTCATGGCAACCGCCGCATACTCATAGAAAACTCTTCCCATAAGCATGCAAGGCATCTTATCATACTATCCTAAAATAACAGTGAAATAATTAGTCAACAATTTAAATCTAAAATATAACGACCTAAATTTTTTCTTTAATATCTCAATAAATTCAACAACGATTCAAAGGCTTTGCATCAAATTCAATAAGCCTTTCAACCTAAAATAAAAGTATGAAGATTCTGCTTCTGATCACTCTTCCATTCATATCTTGTATCATCTTAATTCTTCAACATCTGTAAAAATAGTAAAATAGGAGGTAATAAGCTAGACAGCCCAGTAAGCAATGATCACTTCTTAACAGATTTCATCAGGCATTTAAGTAAATAATCATTTATAGAAAATAAGCATATAGAGTTCATCAATTCAAAATCAATTTCAATTATGCAATATAATTCATGCCAAATTCATTTCTTTTTCAAAAATTCAAGTTTCTTTCGAGATTTCAATTTCTTTCATTCTTAAATTCTTTATGTCAACCATGAGCTATGACCATATTTTCCCTATGGCAGGGTCATAATACCGCGTATCTGCTTGCGGTAGACTGCGAATTATCTGGCAGTCATGTCCTTTGGAACTGCTGGTCTCGCTGGTGGTTTGTCGCTGGTCTCTCTGGCGACATGTCGCTGGTCTCGCTGGCGACATAAACCCTCAGGACAATCAATTGCCAACGTATATGCCCCCATTGGCAGGGTCCTTTACATAGTCAAGTTGTCAATTCTTATTGTTTCTTATATCATAATTCTTCATAAATCATGTTTCATATTCTAATTTCGATAATAAAATATATAATCATGTAGTATCGAAATCAATCAATATAATGCATCATAAAATCAATATGTTCAATCATGCTTCATCATAACATTTCAAATAAGATATTTTCATAACAAAATACCATTCATCCAATTCATGCATCATTTCACAAATCATGTCAGAAGAATACATTATAATTTGTCGATAAATCTAGAAAAAGTGAAACATTACTTACCTCGAACGCATTCCAATAAATTCACATAATTCTATAAATTTTTTTTCAAAAATTCTATTCGTAGATCATATCGCGATGTCCCATGATCAAACATCCACAATCCTATACAGAATCAATTTCAATAATTAGAAAGAATATGAATACCATATTTCAACGGTTTAGATTAGGTTCGATCATCTAATTTCATCTAATCAGAATCTAATTAGGACCTAAACGATCCAAAGTTTGACTATCAGATCAAATTGGATTCGAAGTGATAGGACCGAGGTTTCTTCATCGATTTCATAAAATCAAGTGGAGAGAGAAAATTAGAGGAGAGAGAATTTATGAGGTATAATTCGAATAGATCATGTGACACAATCCAATATTACGATTGATCCAATATCTCGATTGATGAAATCAACATGATCAAATCAAGTCATGGCTAGATCGAAATCATGGATGATCAAATCTAAAGATTCATGGTCTGATTAAGGTGGGTGCCAATACGCTGTCTGACAATCATGGATCAGAATTCTTCATTAGAATCAGATCAAGACTATTAAAAAAATTTTTTTTATTCACTAACTTTTTTTTAGAGAGAGAAAATTTTAGAGAGAGAAAACTCATCTTGAACTCCTCAGACGATATGATTCAACAAATTCGATCGATCAGATCAAATCATGCTAAGATTATCATGTGGATAATTTAATAAAATTATAAAAATTAAAATCTTAAAAATACCTATCTGATCAAAGTGGGTGTCGGTATACCGTCCGACAATCGTAGATCAAAAATCTATCACTAGGATCATTTAAATTCATCATCATTCTTCTCAAAATTTTAGAAATCTTAGGAGAGAGAAATAATCTAGAGAGAGGATTTTAGAGAGAGAAAGTAGAGAGAGAAAGTGCAATTCTAGAGAGAGAAAATACTAGTTCAGGATGAAGAGAGAGGGAAGAGAGAGAAACTCTCTTTCTCATATTTTATTATTTATATCATTATTTATTAATTAATTTAATGATTTTTCTTTTCTTTTCTTTTCTCTCTTTTTTTTTCTTCACGGAAGAGAGAGGAGAAAATCCTATTTATTATTATTATATTATTATTATTTTATTTTTTTTTTCCTTTTCCTTTTCCTTTTTCTTTTCTTTTCCTTCTTCTTCTTTTCTTTTTCTTTTTTTCTTTTCCTTCTTCTTCTTCTTCTTCTTTTCTTCTTCTCCCGTGGGTTCCTTTTGGGCCGAAACAGGGGACCGTGAGGTCCCCTCGTTGGTTGGCCGGCCGGCGGCGTAGCCAGCGTGGGGCGGCCGTCGGCAAGAGGAGAGACGATCCGCGGCAAGAGGAGGCCAAACCGATGGTCGGCGGTGACCACCGACGATGGAAAAATGGCAAAAAGGAAGATTCTTCCGCAACAAAATCTAACGACTTCGATCGTCGGCGAGCGTGCACATCGGCACGGGAAGGAAGGGGGAGGAGAGAGGAAGGGGAGGAAGCTTACCTCCGACGCCGGCGAGGCTTTTCCGGCAAGAAATTGGATGGCACAAGGATGGATCTCCGTGAGGAATTTCCGGCGATTGCCGCCGTTTTGCCCCGGAATTCTTTGGTAGGAAGAAGGGAGAAGGGTCTCCCCTTTAAATAGAACCAAAGGAGAGGAGTTTGACTCCTTTCCGGTGAGGTTTCCGACTCCGATTAGGAGCCGGTCGGGAGAAGAAGACTCCCTGCTGGAGTCTTCATCATTTTTTTTTTTTGGTTTGTTTGGGCTGGCTGGGCTATCACAAATCAAATGGCTAAAAATTCTAAGAACCACCTAGACAGATGAAGGAATATTTTATTCCTTCCACCTATAACCCATCGATGTTTTCATCATTCTATGGGATCAAATATTCTGACTCTAGTCCTAAGGCCGATCTGAACCTAATAGCCCAAAGATTAGATAAAGTCAACCTTCTTGTCCAAAAATTTGATCAATTCCTAGCATTAGGTCAACAATCTCCTGCACAATATACACCACCACCTAATTATCAGAAGATTTGTTCTATCTGTGCTAGCCCGACCCATTATGTGAGCGAATGTCCCATGGCTGCACAGTTTTCACCTTTCATTCAAAAACAAGTTCAAGCTGCCCAAGGTTACTCCAAACCTGTCAATGATCCATTCTCTAACACATATAATTCAGGCTGAAGGAACCATCCTAATTTTTCTTGGAGACCCCAACAGACTCAGGCTCAGACCCAAATTCTTTCTTTGCAAAACTTTCAGAGTAGGCCTCCATACCAGAATTATGCCTACAATAAAGGTCAGCCCAGTCAATCTATCCAGCCACTATATCAAAATCAACCACCATACCTACCTCCTCAACAGACTAATCTAGCTAACGATAGATTGAACCAACTTCAACAAATGATCATGACCCAACAACAATCCCTCGCTAGGCTAGAAGCACAAATAGATCAATTAACTGAATCTACTATGAGGAGAGAACTAGGTCAATTGCCAAATGAACTAATACCGAATTTTGAAAATGACTCACCCATCCACCAATCACCTGAACCTAGCCATCAATCCAATGTCCCACCTAAGAATCTCCAATTTGAAAGTGACAAAGTAATCTTTGAGCTTAAAAGTGATAGGATTCTTAAGGACCCATATCAAGTCCAGATGAGTGAGGCTAGTACTGATGCTAGCCAAAAAGAGAATTTAGAAGAGGAGATTAGTACTGAGAGTAGCCCAATAGAAGAATCTGAGCCCAGTATTGATATTGATCTAAGTGATATAGAGAAGAGAACGGATAAGTTACCCAAGATATATTTACCAAAAGTTCTGTTTCCTTCAACCCCAGAAGCTGGTTCTTCCACTTTAAAATTACCTCCTCCAGAACTAAAATTTTTCTTGGTCACATCTGAGTATACATGTTTAAAATCAACTGACATCCTTTCAGCACCCATTACTTCAAACTCAACTCCTAACCTAAAAACTCAATTCATGAGCATTTTAGAAGAACAAATAAGAGAAATTCTTGATAAACAAGGATCTGTGAATGAGTTTGTGAACTATCTTTCTAAAATTAAGAATGGGGATGTGAAATACTTTCTGAAGATTGGCAATAAAATACTAAAATTTATCATAGGCCATCTTCATAATATTGGCAATCCAAAACCATTGGAATTTATCAATCTAATATTTGATATGGGATAGGTGAAAGAATCAACATGGTCTAGCTGAAGACGGTAAACTTAGCGCTTCCTAGGAGGCAACCTAGTTTTCAAGTTTTTAATTTTTGCTTTTGCCTTTGCTTTCTTTTACATTTTGTTTAGGATAATCGAGTCTTGCTTTGTATCTTTTGTAAGGATCTGAAAATAATCTTGGCTAAGTTAGGGAAGAATCAGTTTTGAAAAGACTTATGGATCAGGTGATATCTCTTCTTTTCTTTTTCTTTACATGCACCATTCATTTTTCCTACTCCATTGAAAATAATGTTGATTAAGTTAGGAGAGAGAATAAAAATTTTTTTTTAAGTCCTCAAGTTAGTATTTAGTATTTAAGTATCTGATTATACTTAAGAATCAAGTTAAACCAAGTATTTTTAAAAGAAAATTGATGCACAGATCAGAGAGTTTGTGAGATATTGAGGGATCAAATATTAAGAAAACTCAATAAAGAGTTATGTTTATAACTTAAATAGTTTTTTTTGAGCATTTCTAAATCTTTCTACCAGCATCAAAGAAGAGTTTACTTCTTATGGGCTTGTGTAAAGTAACTATACATTTCTTCATATATTTAAAAAAAATAAAAAAAAATTTCAAGTACTTCATACTAAGTAACTGGGCCTCTTTGCTTAAGCAAGCATTGAGTTTCGCATCAAAAAGTATGAAGGGCAAAAAAGCTTTGTTGTAAAGCTAATTTTAACTTGTAGCCTATTTGATTCGAGCAAGTAGGTTTGAGGGGTATTTTATACCTAGTGCCCTAAAGCCATCTGGTTTGAGAGTCATTGACTGAAAACTCGCTACATGGGTCAAACAGAAAGTTTAAGGGGTTAAGACACTCAATAGCAGTACAATATTAAAAAAAAAAAATCAATCAATAAATGAAGGATGGAAGTAACAATATACTTGTCCATGTGAAGGTGAATGATTTGAAGATAAAAGTAGGATAATTTGAAAAAGTTCAGAAAAAATTTAGTATTCTTAGTTTAACTCTCATATTGACTAGTATTAATACCCCAATGACATACCTCATTTACACTCTACTGAACATCAGTGGTCTTTTTAAAAATTATTTAGTAAAATTTGAGATTTTAAGTTAAATGGTACTTGATTCTAAATTCTTTCTTTACTCGAGGACGAGCAAAGTTTAAGTTAGAGAGTGTGATAAGTGATATATTTTTATATTTATTGAAGATATTTTTGATAATTTATGGTGCTAACATCTTCTTAAAAATCTTAATTTCATAAATTTATTAATTTTTTTTAAAAATAAGTAATTTTAAAAAATATAAAATTAAATATATTTATAAAAAATAGATGTTAATTTAATTGAGTAATTTAAGCATCAAAATAAAGAAAAATTTTTAAAAAATTTAATGCATATTTTTTTTTAATTTTTTAGATAAAAATTAGAGCGAAAATGGAGCTAAAATACCTTAAAAAATAAAGAAAATAGCCTTCGGTATACGGTGGACCGGTCGGTCGGTCCACAGAGCCAGGGTACGGTCCATAGAAAACTTCACATGATCCACAGGTGTGGCTCACTGCGAGAGAAAGATTCTGAGCGTGATCTAATGGCTGAAATTCATTCCGACCCAAATCTGATGGTCAGCATCCATTGTCGGTTTATAAAGAGGGATTTTTGCACAATCCGACGGCCCAAAAGTGATCCATCATGCGATCGGACGGCTGAGGATGCTCTCGACTGTATTAAAGATTTAAATTGCATGATCCGACGGTCAGAACTTCATCAGAACCCGGATCCAACAACTGACATTCGATCCGACTTTGATAAGGATTAAAACTATGGATTTTGATCAGATCTAGACGATCCGAAGCTGATCCGATGGTCAGAAATATTTCTAGGTGATTAATATGATTTCTAAGGATTTTAGGACTCCTTTTCCTATCAAAAAAATTATAAAAAATTTATTTATAAATAGAGAGCCCGAGAATAAGCTTTTAGAGTAAAAAAATTGAGTAGAAAGTGTAAAAAAAATAAAAAAAAAATTAAATAGCTTTAGGGACCCAAGAAAAAGAAGGAGAGAAGTCGGTTCGCTCTACGGAGTACGACGGAAGATGGAGAGATCATCAACCATCTTTCTAATGAGGCTTGACTGATCAACTTCAGATCCTTATTACAGTTTTATTTTTATTTTATTTTATTATTTTTTTAAATTTTTTATACTTGAATTTTAATTTTAATTAATATAAAATTTATTTTTTTATATTTTAAATTTTTATCTTTTATTTTTTACACGTAGATTCTAGGATCTAATTAGTAGATCTTAGTACTAATTTATTTTTATACTTTTTAAATTTCTGTTATTTATTTTTATTGCAAGTAGATGCTAGGATCTAGTTAGTAGATCTTAGTACTCGATTTATTTTTTTTATTTTTAATTTTTATTTTTTGACTTAAATTATTTTTTTTAAAATTTTTTTTTTATATAAAATAAAAAATTTTAAATCAAAATCCTGCCTTCTTTGTGGATTCGACCCGACTCACTACTTTCTACATATTTTTAATTTTTATTGAAGTCAGAATTTGATTGATAATCACGGTGTCCTAACGACAGCATCGCGATCCTATCACTAATATTCAGACCCGATCAAGGAATTGGATTGGATTAGGATCACTTATGAACTAGTCCAATCCGATCCATTTCCAACCCTATCTATCCATTGACCCTGTTCTATCTATCTATCATACTTTTAGGCAAAAGAAAATTTCTATTCTAGAGAAAATGTCTGCGTGTGTTTTATGTGCTATGAGTTGGTGAGAAGTTGAAAAGCTTGCAGGGTGGCCAATGCAAGAGGTACTTGAAGAATTTCCTAATAAACTTTTTTAAACAATTCCTCATCAGTACCAGTCAATTGTTTGCTTACAATTGCTTTTCTTTCTTCTCTTTTATTCATTTGCATGGGCAGAATATTATGTTAGTCCATCCCTATATTCTCTCCAAGATTATATTGCCTTGATATAATCAATGCAAAGATTCAAGAATCAAGCATGGAATAGCAAAATAGAGTGAGGTCATTTATAAAGGAGGTGCCCTATGAGAACTAGTCCAATTGGACCCAGTTCGAGATGAAGTCGGCAAGGCTTGCCATCTTCATTATAAGTCTTCAATTTTTGTTGGATCAGAATAGGAAAATGTAATCTCCTACCCGATCCTCTACTATGGATGAAGATAAGGCCGTAAGCGGTTGGATAAGAGTCGTGCATCGATGGGGAATGATCGAAGGCTATTTGGGAAGGTTACACTAGTAAGTAGGTAGACTTATCCACTATTGAATCGATCCTTATACCCTTTCTAATTCCTTTATTTAAACGCCATCCTCCTCTTTATTGATTCATCATCGAAGCCCTACTGCCTCTCTCTCTCCCTTCTTCCTCACCTCCGACAACTGTCAAACTGCTGCAATCAAGCTATCATTACCAAAACCCTCCTTTTCTTCTCTAATTCTCCCATTTTTTTCTTCTCTGGAGTTTTGGAAATTGGCATCATCCACTGAACTACCACTGGCATTGGCACTCGGCTATGCCACCATTGCTTGATCACCTTGGTCGTTAGCCATCGCCAACCCTAGCTCTCCATCTTCTCTCTATTTTCCTTTAAGGAAGTTACTAGTTCGGCTTGGGAAGGAGAACGAGAGAGAGAGAGAGGGAGAAGGGAAGAAAACAAAAAGAAAGAAGAGGAAAAAGAAAAGAAGAAGGAAAAAAAGGGTAGAGGGAAAGCCAACCTTTTGTAAAACCACCTCATTGATTAAACCCCAATCTAATTAGATCTAGATTAGTCTGAGATATTTAGATTCATCTTATGATCTGATCCAAATCATGATTTAGATCAAGATTCTCTCTCTTTATTTTAAATCTTTCCTCGATTAAAGGCTAAGAATAATTTTAAATTATTTATTCAGATCCTTTAACATCAGAGGAGCATCAGATCTAGAGATTGAGCCATGAGTTGAAGGTCGTGATTTTTGAGATATGACTGACTGTAAGTTTTTTTTTATCTCTAGATTTTCAGTAGATATTCATATATTTAAAAATTAAATTTTATAAATAAAAATTATTAAAATACTTAGAAATTATAAAGTTTGAAAGTATGTATTTTATATATGAAAAGTAATTCAAAATTATGCATCAAGTATGGTGTCACCTTAGCATGATTACAAAATTTGATATGAGATGATTTTTTATTTTAATGTTGTATGATTTTTTAGAAACAAGATTATTTATATTTATCTTTGAATGAATTTTGAATAAAAATTATCCTCTTACTTCTAAAAATGAGATGTGAAAAACTTGATTTGATATTATTATGAAAATAAGTATGATTATTTAGTTATTGTGAAATTATGAGAAAACTCTCTAATTAGATCATGATCTATTTAGCCAAGGAGACTGATCATTAGCCATATGTCAGAAACTAGTTTCTCCTAGATCTAGTCAGTCAGAACTGATCGCTAGCAGAGTTAGTCTTTCTGAGCTTAGCTAGTTGGGGCTGATCGTTAGCACACACTGAAGCATTACATATTTGTTTTTAGGACTAATCTTTTTGCCCTATCACAAGACTAATTGTGGCTATATGAATCAGAGCTAGTTACTTTTTGAGCTTAGCCTGTAGAGCTGATCATTGGTACATATTGATAGATCACATGTTCTATATTCAGAAGTTAGTCTTTTCTGGATCTTGTTATGGGGTCGTTGATTGTAGTCGTAGTCACCATAGACTGAGAGAAGATTTTAAATCATATTGTTATGCATGACATATTTTAAAAATCAAAATTATATTAGTTTATGTATCTATTAATGTCAATTGTTATTATTTGGAAAAGAATTTAGTTATACTTGATCTCTCAAAGATATTAGTAACTTGCTGAGTTTGTAAAGCTCATTCCTTCTTTTTCTTTTTTTTTAGATCCAGAAGAGCATATAAGAATTGGGATTGAGCAGTTAGGAATCTAGGATCTTAGAGAGCATTTACTTTTTGAATGAATATTGATCTTGATTTATATTAAGAAACCTTATGCATTATTAGTGAACTATTTTTATTTAAATCAATAAAATTAAAAGTTTGCTTTCAATAGCATTGCCTAAGTATCATTTGATATGATGTTTTGAAAGTGAAGGCAGGCCTTGCATGTCTAAGGGATTAAACCCTAGGAGCGTGTAGCCATCTGTCATGTGCTCGGCTCGGGCCTCAGGCTGGGATGCGATATGGCCTTTATACTTTAAGCTCATGCAAGCTTGGAAGAGAGATTTGAGACTTGAGAGAAACTAAACAAGCAGCAAATAATTAACTATGAGGTGAACCTATAGTCACTCACTATCATGAATCAGAAAGAGAATTTTGTATATAATTTGTTTCATTTTGTATTAAAGAAATCATATGCTTGTGCATCTAGATTTCCATTTTTTATATTGGGTTAATTGTATTTATAAAAAGAAGTAGACTAAAATTAATAAGGGAATGATTGGACTTTCAATTAAAGTAAAATATGTTTATGGCTTAGAATGCACGTAAAATTAATCGAACAAGATCCACCATAAGTCTTCAAATTGTTTTTCTAGAAGAAGAGAGATGTGACTTTGATTTCTTACATGTAAGGCAACTTGTCAATTATGGGAAATGCCATGGAGTAATGTGTTCTTTAAGATTGTGATCACAGATGAATATTTATCATAACTTTGAATATGCAAATTTGGATATAACATTATGACTGCAAATTCATTTTCATAGAATCAATACATTTGATTCCAATAACCATAAGTAGAGTTAAACAAATAATGTTGCTCTGTTATCATTTTCATGGAATCAATGTTGCTCTGTTATCTCTATCCCCAAGGGAAACTGAAGCTGATTGTTCAGCTGCATAGCCTTTATAGTTTATAGATTGATCACTCCATTATCTTCAGCCTTAACTTCTAATGCAACACTTTGTGCAACTGTTCAGTTTTAGACAATTTATTCTAAAAATGATGCCTTCATCCCTGTGTTTAGGCAGCTTAAGCTTACAATGATGCCATCATCACTACATGCTATCAGGCAACAACACATCATAATTTCCTAAATAAAAAGGATTACCTACATCCAATTCCATTAATGATTTGGAGGGACATTTTAAAATTACAGTTTCTTTTTTTTAAAAAAAGACGTGCATAATTTATCGTTTCAGATAGCACTTCAAAACTTTCAAGCGGAGACATCCTCTTGAATCCTCAGGGCCTTTATTTAATTCATGTATGAAAAAACCAACAATAGTATTCCCGTCTGTTTTCTGGACCCACTTTTTACTGAAATTACCATCTCTAGCAAAAATACTGTTTAATAATTTTAGAAAACTTAGAGGGTCCAATGAGACTGATAGGTACCACATGCACTGCATGTGATGTTCAAAAGCCAGTTGAATCAATGGGTACAATGTATAGCCAAGCACGTGGACTGCCAAGAAATTCCTTTAATGCAAGTATATAGAGAAAAGTCATGAGAGCCTAGAACACAGCTAATGTCTTCCAGAAGGACTCTTTAAGGTTAAACAATGCTGACAGTTGCAACATCCCTTGTACTGACATTACATAACTTGAACCAATTGCCAGCTCCAAACTCCCTCCAACACAATATATTGAAAACAGATACAGCCCAACTCACCGGAAAAACTGGCATGTTACTTGAGCAGCTCACTAAAGCTAATAAGCAATCACTTTCTTGTTATTCTGATTCACCAAAGAAGCAAAAGTAGGTAGGATGTCACGAAAAAGAATATGAAGTTTGCCCAAGAGGAGAACCAAGTTGGAATTCATCTCATCAGGCAT
>NC_026000.2:43313691-43373078 GCF_000442705.2 Elaeis guineensis
TAGGTTCTGAGTGTTGCGATTGTGACTCTTCGACCTATCCGATGTCGGGTACCATTGCTAGATGGTCACTTCGATTAGTACAGGAATTGGTTCCTGTGCTACCGGCTTAGGTTCGAACCTGCGGGGTCACACACATTAGAGGTTCCTATCTGATCTGATGGCTGATGTAGAATCCTACATGTTTGGACTCAGTGATCGAGAATCAGGATTCTCTGATCATGAGTTCCACACATTATGGGTACCGGGGTCAAGAGTCCCACTGGTTGGGACTTTTCGATCAGGGTTACATATCGATGAATTCTGATGCCGATTGCCCATCGATTTGGACTCAGTATTTATGAGAGGTTTAATTAGTGATTTGATCACTAATTAACTCAATTTGATTGAGTAATTATTTTTGGATCAAGTCCAATTGAATTGGATTCAGTTGGGTTTGACCCGATTAGGTTAAGAGTTGACCTAATCGTCGAGATGGTTTGGTCCCTGATTTGATCAGGGGTTGGGCTTAGTCAATTCTGATTTGATTAATTTTATTGAGCCTAATTAAGCCTAATTAAGTTGGTTTAAATTAGTCTAATTGGACCTAACTTATTTGGTTCAATTAGGTTGGTTTAAATAATTAAACCACCTTGACCCAATCTCCATGCGCCACCTCACTTCCATTGCACCCATTTGAATTCATGAGAAGGAACTTCTCATGAATTTTTTCTCATGCCAAGCCCTCTCCATGCCCCACTTTAATGTGCCATATGAATGGATAAGGATGATTGGTTGGCCATTCAAATTCAAAATAAAGTTTGAATTTGAATGGGCAATCAATCTTTGCACCTTATCCCTTTTTTTACGCCCCATTTATTACATGAGAAAAGGTTTCTCATGAAATCACTCCATGCACAATTTAAGCCATGCCTCATGCCTTTAGTGGATAAGGGATGAGTTGGTGTCCATTTGAATTCAAAATTTGATTTGAATTCAAATGTGCAATTACTCATCTTTATCCTTTCTTTTGGATAAGACGTTTGACGTTGTTATAAAAGGAGGAGAAGAGTGGGGCGTGCAAGAAGAAGATTTTTGGAGAAAAATTTGGGGTGTGAGAAGTCTTGTGCGAGAAGGAAGTCCATATCCTTCCAAGAGAAAAAGAAAGAAAAGAAAGAAAAGTGGGTGCAAGGTTTTCGGTGAGTTCCTAGAGTTTTAGCCTGGGGTTCGGGAAGTGAGAAAGTGAGCTACGAGTGTCGTGAGCCCAAAAATCTCAGAGATCTTCAACATCCTCTCAAGCATGTCTGTTGATGATCTGAGCATCCAAAGAATCGACAGACATCGATCGAAGGAGTTCGATCAGCATCGCCGTCAAAAGGGCTCTACAACGAGCTAGCACTCGTGAGGAGTCGATCAGATCGGAGCTTCGTGTGGATGATCCGCAGAGGCCAGACACACTGTGTGGCTGTCATGATGATCAGACTCTCTCCGACGGTGATCAGATTGCGCGATCTACTACCGCACAAAGGTATTGTGTTCTGAACACATTACAGTAAAGTGTTTACTGTTCGAATTTGAATTTCAAATTTAAATGAATGCATGCTATATATCATATTTAGATCCTAGTGTAGGATAAATTTATGTTAATTAATTAGATTAATTAATATTTTTCACTGTAAAATCATAATTTTGAAAAAATTTTAAAATTACCATTTTACCCCTGCACTGAATTTTCCCACAAATGGTATCAGAGCGGGTTCTTAGATATGATATATATATTTGCATGATTAAGTTGTAATCTAAAAGTTTAAATTTAAAATTTAATTTGAAATTTTTAAAAATTCAAAATTTAAAATTTAAAATTTGAAATTTTGAAATTTTCGAAATTCAAAATTCAAAAATTTGAAATTCAAAATTTGAAATTTGAAATTTGAAATTCAAAATTCAAAATTTAAAATTCAAAATTTGAAATTTGGTTGAAATTTCAAATTTGAAATTCAAAATTTAAATTCAAAATTTGAAATTCAAAATTTAAAATTTAAAATTTGAAATTTGTTTGAAATTTGAAATTCAAAATTTAAAATTTAAAATTTAAATTTAAATTTTAAATTGATATTTAGATATACTTGATCCAAGTAGCAAGTAATCGAATTGGGTTGGTTGCCATGGCCGTCCGGTCATAGGAGAAAAGTAGGGTTTAAAGGCCCTCTCCTCCCATTCGATGGGGTCTCCTATGGCGGTAGGGGTGCCGCTGTAATTATATCCCATGCAGATGAAGCAGCGAAAGAATTAATTGTAAAGGTTCAATTGTAAATTTATCATGAATGTGTTAGATTAGATCTAAAGAATATTCATGATTTATTTTGATTGAGTTATTTTCTGTTATGTAATTAGCAATAGGATTGTTATTTATGAAATGTGCTGATCTATTTGTGAAATGAGTCAACATATTTGGTGAACAAAAAATAAAATCTTTTAAATTTAAAAATTATTTTGAAATGCCAAACCCTGACCCATCAGCCCAAATACTTAATTAAAAGAATTAAGTGTTGTCTAGTAGGTCTAGAATTGTGAATTAAGACCTAAGACAATTGCATAAACTTGTGGGTCAATGGGTTAGACGGATTAGGTCCATAATTAGGTTAGACCTAAGTTTAGCTTAAAGAAATGGACTAAATTAGAGTAATTGGTCAAATCTAATCAAAAGTTGAATTAGATTAGGTCAAGGATACTCTAGACTCAACTCCAATAGTTTGTAGTTGAATAGGTCCACATCTTTAACTAGACCAAGATGGACTTAATTCATGGCTACACGGTGGAACCCTATTTACTAAGTTGATCAAATTAAAACTAATGAACCGGTTGGTGTCTAAGGTAAGTTTGACAGTTTGACCAGTGGTTTTTAAGCCGGAGCTACTCGCAGTGATTCGATCTCTGACGAGTTAATGGCTCTCCCCACCACTGATCTCACTTACCTGGCCAACCTGGTGAATTAGGTTTTGATTAGATCACTTTGGTGATTAGGGCTCACCCATGTCATTAGGTAAATTAGTTTGACTGATTTAGGTGCTCCTAATGCCAGCTTTAATTAAATCTTTTTTAATCTAACTTGGTGAATCAGTGGGAGGATTGAAATTGGCTGGATATTTTCTTCTCATCTATCCTTTAATAAAATTCTCAAAAATTATTAGGTTTCTAAAAATGATTAAGTTATATTGATAACTAAGTCATAGCCTCCCATTAAGTGAGTGATAATGAGTCCATTAGTTTAATCATCATTGGAGGCCCAAAGGTCTGGTGCTTATTGACTAATGAAATTATCATTCATAATATGATAATTTGGTTTGAGTCTTTCTGATGGTGATCAGGTTGGCTGGCCAAAGTCGGGCCTGATCATTTATTGATCTGATTCACCAAATCAAATCATGTTAATGGTTGGACCTAACCAGATCTTTTCAATAGAGGCCAAAGCCTACTGATTAGGTTATGGGGCAAAATCAATTACTAAAAGTTGTTTAGGGAAACAACTGGTTATGAACCTACCCATAGATGCACATGGGTTGACCAACCAAATTTGGGCTCATGTGTAGTCTGTGTGGATCTAGTACCCACTAAGGAATTAAAGTAATTCCTCGAATTAGAGGTTGAGGCTATCAGTTCGTAAAAATACTGGGAGAAACTTTAGACTAAAGTCCAAGTCTTTAGTATTTATAATTTATGTACTAATAGAGGTCTGGTTTTCCTTTATGCAGCTATGGCCACTATCCTGTCCCTCCGGTCATTATTAGATAATGACAAGCTCATGGGATCTAATTTCGATAGCTGGTATCAAAAATTAAAAATCATCCTTGAGCATGAGTGGATCCTTTATGTAGTAATGGATCCGGCACCTGAGGAGCCAGCCCCGAATGCTAGAGGGACGGTCTGAGACACTTATCAGAAGTGGCTCAACGACCGCACCACCGTTCGGTGCATTATGCTGGCGGCAATGAATGATGAGTTCAGCCGCAAGTTCGAGAACGCCCAGCCATAGGAGATGCTTCAAATGTTGAACGACTCCTTTGGCACACCTGACGATGTTGAAAGGCACAAAACTAGTTGTGCCATTTTCAATATTCGGATGAGGGATGGAGCCTCAGTCACTGATCATGTACTGTACATGATCGAAATGATTGAGCGCCTAACTAAACTGGGCTTTCCCCTGCACGAGCAGCTCGATAAGGATGCGATCCTTAATTCGTTGCCCAAGTCCTTCCTCCCTTTCCTTACTCATTTTCGGATGACAAAGTCTGCAGTGAACTACCACGATTTGTTGGGGTTGCTGCAGAACTTTGAGAAGGATCACCAGCTCCATAAGGAGTCAGTGAATGTTGTGGGAGGGTCTTCTTCTGGTCGTCGACCCTTTAAGAAAGGGAAGAAGAAGAACAAGAAGAAGAAGAATATAAAGGTGCAGCTGCATGTTGGGACGTCTGCACAGGGTCAGACCAAGAAGCGCAAGCCTGACCAGAGCCAGGCGGAGTGCTTCTTTTGCAAGAAGCAGTGGTACTGGAAGAGGAACTGTCCTCTATACATTGCCTCCCTAGACCCGAACAGGCCGAAGAAGAAGCAAGGTACTTATATGATAACACCTTGTAACTTTTTCATTTGTGATACTACTGCCTGGGTATTGGATACCAAAAGCCCTTATCATATTTACAATTCAATGCAGGGTCTGCAGGTCAGTAGAAGATTTGATGAAGGCTATAGATTCCTGAACGTTGGAGATAGAAGCAAAGTTCCAGTTCTAGCATTAGGAATCATGAACCTTGTAATCAATTCTCGAAATATAATTCTGAGTGAATGTCACTATTGTCCAAGCTTTTTATTAAATATTATTTCTGTAGGCTTTTTGGTCATGAACGGTTATCAATTTTTAATAAAAAAAATATTTACAATATCATTTTGAATGGTGTTACAATGTTTGTTGGACAACTTAATAATGGAATTTACTTTCTATCACAACCTGTTAGTATGGTTCAAACCTCCGGTAAATGCCTTAGAATAGATAATGTGTCAGAAGTCTACCTTTGGCACTGTAGGCTAGGTCATATCAATAAGAACAGGATAAACAGATTGGCTCAAGAAGAAATTCTTGAAGTAGGTGATTGTGAATCACTTCCAATCTGTGAGTCTTGTCTTCTTGGTAAAATGACCAAATCATCTTTTATTGAAAAAGGTAAGCAAGCCAGTGAACTCTTGGCTCTGGTACATTCTGATGTATGTGGACCCATGAGCTCAAGTGCAAGAGGTAGATATTTCTACTTTATAACCTTCACAGATGACCTATCGAGGTATGGGTATGTCTATTTAATGAAGCATAAATCGGAGTTGATTGAAATGTTCAAACTATTCCGAAATGAGGTAGAAAAATAAACTGAAAAGTGTATTAAAACTCTTCGATCTGATCGAGGAGGTGAATACCTTTCCAATGATTTTCTGACATATCTTGGGGAGAATAGGATTCTCTCTCAGTGGACTCTTCCTAGAACACCACAACATAATGGTGTATCTGAAAGGAGGAATTGGACCTTGTTGGACATGGTTCGATCCATGATGGGGTTTGCTGGTCTGCCGATCTCCCTCTAGGGATATGCGCTCGAATCTACTTGTTACCTTCTAAATAGGATTTCGAGTAAGTCTGTAACCAAAACACCATATGAGATATGGATAGGACGTAAGCCAGTACTCTCGCACCTTAGGGTTTGAGGGTGTCTGGCTTATGTTAAACGTTTAATTACGGATAAGCTTGGACCTAGGTCTGACAAGTAAAATTTTATAGGGTACCCAAAAGAGACCAAAGGGTATTACTTCTACCTAGCTGATGAGCAAAAAGTGTTTGTCAGCCTTAAGGCAATCTTTTTGGAAAAGGAGTTCCTTGGTGAAGGGACTGTTGCCTCTAAGATCGAACTTGACGAAGTTCAGCAGGTGGAAAAACCGACACAAGTTGCTGAACCTGAACCAAATTTGGTTAAATCAGATCTGAAGCCCATTGTTCAAGCACCCTTAAGGTGATCTGATAGAGTACCACATCAATCGGACAGATACTATGGTTTTTTGGTCCGAGACGACGATCCTATCAAACTTGATGAAAATGATGAGGATCCGATAACTTACATGAATGTAATGCAGAGATCCGACTCTGAGAAATGGCTAGAGGCCATGAAATCCGAAATAGAGTCCATGAAGGTCAATGATGTGTGGACATTGGTTGACCCACCCGAAGGAGTAAAACCAATAGGGTGTAAATGGGTCTTCAAGAGGAAGAGAGGCACAGATGGAAAGGTGAAAACCTATAAAGCCCGTCTGGTTGCCAAGGGATATCATCAACATTATGGTATAGACTATGACGAGATATTTTCTCCTGTGGCAATGCTCAAATCCATTCGGATTATGCTTGCGATAGCTGTCCATCTGGACTATGAAATCTGGTAGATGGATGTGAAGACAGCTTTCCTAAATGGAGAGCAGGATGAAGAGGTGTATATGATACAACCTGAAGGATTCACATCCACAGATGAGTCTAAGGTGTGCAGGCTACAGAGGTCCATTTATGGACTTAAGCAAGCATCACGGAGTTGGAACATATATTTTGATAAGACGATCAAGACGTATGGCTTCGTTAAGAACGAAGAAGAGTCATGCATTTATAAGTGGGCTAATAGTCCAGTAGTAGTATTTCTTGTATTGTATATAGATGATATTCTCTTAATCGGGAATGATGTTCCTGCATTACAGGGAATAAAGATTTGGCAGTCGTCACAGTTCTCCATGAAGGATCTTGGAGAAGCTTCCTACATCCTAGGGATGAGGATCTATAGAGATAGATCTAAAAGGTTGCTTGGTTTATCTCAGTCCATGTACATTGATACTATGCTGAAGAGGTTCAGCATGGAGAATTTTAAGAAAGATTATCTTCCGATAGGCCATAGAATTTCTCTCTCGAAGAGGGATTGCCCGACAACACCTCAAGAGAGAGAGCGTATGGGTGGGATTCCATATGCTTCGGCAGTGGGATCTATCATGTATGTCATGACATGTACACGATCAGATGTGGTATACTCACTGGGGATAGTGAGTAGATACCAATCTGATCCAGGGGAGAATCATTGGAAGGTTGTTAAAACCATCCTGAAGTATTTAAGAAATACTAAGGACCAGTGGCTTGTTTATGGTGAATTGGACTTGAGATTTATAGGGTTTACAGACTCTAGTTTCCAGTCTGATCACGATGACAGCAAAAATATGTCGGGATTTATTTTTACCCTTAATGGTGGGGCTATCTGCTGAAAAAATTTCAAGCAGCACACAGTGGCTGATTCAGTTTGCGAGACGGAGTATGTCGCCGCATCAGATACTGCCAAAGAAGCGGTGTGGCTGAGAAAATTCATCACCAAGCTCGGAGTAGCACCCTCCCTTGTTGGTCCAGTTCTGCTCTACTGTGACAACCCTGGAGCCATTGCTCAGGTGAAGGTACCAAAGGCACACCAGCGGATGAAGCATATTCTGCGCCACTACCATCTCATCCGAAAAATTATGGATCGAAGTGACGTCGATCTTCAGAAGATCGACAGAAAGGAGAACCTGACTGACCCATTCACTAAACCCATTGCGGTGAAGGAGTTCGACAACTACAAGTCAAAGATGGGTATTAGATACTGCATCGATTGGCTTTAGGCCAAGTGGGAGATTGTTGGGAATAGTGTCCCAAAGCCAATCGTCAGCCTGTGGACGATTGTGCTCATTTTTGTATTTGTACATGAATTATGAATTAATAAAAATTATTTTGATATTGTTTATCACAAAATATTTCATCTTCTAATGAACTCCTATGTTGTGGTGAAGTCCTTAGGACTATTTAGACTCGACAAAGGAGGATTTATCGTTTAGTCCTTAAATCTGTTCGTGACCAAATGATACGTTGTTACCAAGGATGACAACGTTTATCAAGCATAGGTCATTGTGTGCCATACAGGTTGGTTGTCCTCTTAACCAATGAGTGTGAAGACACTGGTATGGCATACAGGTGAGATGTAAGGGTACATCTGCACTGAACGTGACCGACTCTGGAGCTATTTCTGCTGTCAAGATTTGCTCCGATGGAATATGGGTATAAATATCCCTCTGACCTGAGACCGTCACGGTGACTTGCAAGCAACTCACTGCACTTAGGCACTGGACTACCTGAATTTTTAATTCAGTGACGGAAGGCTGCTGGGTGTAGTCAAGTACTTGACTTGTCGGTGTGTGTGTCAAGATGGGATTGACCACTCCAGTTTAGGAGCTGTGTACAGTCATGTTTCAATTTAGCAAAACCTTGGCCAGGGTAGTCCTTGTGAGGAGTCACAGGACTGTTTGAGTTGAGCACGATTCGGATGATCTGATCAGGGTTGACAGTCTAACCCTGAGTCGTCCTAAACACAGGGGTGAAAAGGATGAATTATACAGTAACCATATTCATGTAGGTTTTGAGTATTGCGATTGCGACTCTTCTACCTATCCGGACGTCGGATACCATTGCTAGATGGTCACTTCGATTAGTACAGGAATTGGTTCCTATGCTACTGGCTTAGGTTCGAACCTGCAGGGTCACACACATTAGAGGTTCCTATCTGATCTCATGGCTGATGTAGAATCCTACATGTTTGAGACTCAGTGATCAAGAATCAGGATTCTCTGATCATGAGTTCCACACATTATGGGTACCGGGGTCAAGAGTCCCACTGGTTGGGACTTTTCGATTAGGGTTACATATCGATGAATTCTGATGCCTGATTGCCCATCAGATTTGGACTCAGTATTTATGAGAGATTTAATTAGTGATTTGATCGCTAATTAACTCAATTTGATTAAGTAATTATTTTTGGATCAAGTCCAATTGAATTGGATTCAGTTGGGTTTGACCCGATTAGGTTAAGAGTTGACCTAATCGTCGAGATGGTTTGGTCCCTGATTTGATCAGGAGTTGGGCTTAATCAATTCCTGATTTGATTAAAATTTTATTGAGCCTAATTAAGCCTAATTTAGTTAGATTTAAATTAGTCTAATTGGACCTAACTTATTTGGTTCAATTAGGTTGGTTTAAATAATTAAACCACCTTGACCCAATCTCCATGCGCCACCTCACTTGCATTGCACCCATTTGAATTCATGAGAAGGAACTTCTCATGAATTTTTTTTTCATGCCAAGCCCTCTCCATGCCCCACTTTAATGTGCCATATGAATGGATAAGGATGATTGGTTGGCCATTCAAATTCAAAATAAAGTTTGAATTTGAATGGGCAATCAATCTTTGTATCTTATCCCTTTTTTTACGCCCCATTTATTACATGAGAAAAAGTTTCTCATGAAATCACTCCATGCACAATTTATGCCATGCCTCATACCTTTAGTGGATAAGGGATGAGTTGGTGTCCATTTGAATTCAAAATTTGATTTGAATTCAAATGTGCAATTACTCATCTTTATCCTTTCTTTTGGATAAGACGTTTGACGTTGTTATAAAAGGAGGAGAAGAGTGGGGCATGCAAGAAGAAGATTTTTGGAGAAAAATTCTAGGGCGTGAAAAGTCTTGTGCATAAGAAGGAAGTCTATATCCTTCTAAGAGAAAAAGAAAGAAAAGAAAGAAAAGTGGGTGCAAGATTTTCGGTGAGTTCCCTAGAGTTTTAGCCTGAGGTTCGGGAAGTGAAAAAGTGAGCTACGAGTGTCATGAGCCCACAAAATCTTAAGAAGATCTTCAACATTCTCTCAAACATGTCTGTTGATGATCTAGAGCATCTAAAGAATCAACAGACATCGATCGAAGGAGTTCGATCAGCATCAGCCGTCAAAAGGGCTATCCAATGAGCTAGCACTCGTGAGGAGTCGATCAGATCGGGAGCTTCGTGTGGACGATCCGTAGAGGTCAGACAGGCTGTGTGGCTGTGTTACGATGATCAAACTCTCTCGACGGTGATCAGATTGTAACGATCTACGACCCGCACAAAGGTATTGTGTTCTGAACACATTACAGTAAAGTGTTTACTGTTCGAATTTGAATTTCAAATTTAAATGAATGCATGCTATATATCATATTTAGATCCTAGTATAGGGTAAATTTATGTTAATTAATTAGATTAATTAATAATTTTCACTGTAAAATCATGATTTTGAAAAAAAATTAAAATTACCATTTTACCCCTGCACTGAATTTCTCCACAGCTTTATCCTCTCATGCGGTGAAAATATTGTAAAGATGTGATCTTGCATTGTTTTAAAAGGAAAGAGAAGGTGGGGTGTGCAAATATCTGATCTGAGAGAAAAAGGGTGGCGTGAGAAAAGCCTTTTGCATGAGAAAAGAAAAGAAAAGAAAAGAATAGAGAAAGGGCGCAGGGTCTTTTGTGAGTACCCTAGGATTTTTGCTTAGGGTTCAAAAAGTGAGAAGGTGAGCTATGAGTGTCATGAGCCCACCAAACTTCAGGGAGAGCTTCATCAATCTCTCAAGTTCCTTTGCTGATGATCCAAAGTATCCGAGGAGTCAGCAAACACCAATCGAAGGAGTTCGATCAGCATCGGCCATCGAAAGGATTCTGTAATGAACTAACATTCGTGAGGAGCCGATCAGACTGGGAGCTTTGTGTGGATGATCCATGGAGGTCAGACATACTATGTGGCTGTATTGTGATGATCAAACCTTTTCGATGGTGATCAGACTGCAGCGATCGACTACCTGCATGAAGGTAATGTGTTCTGAACACATAACAGTAAAATGTTTACTGTAGAATTTGAAATTTCAAATTTAAATGCATGCTATATATATCATATTTAGATCCTTATGTATGGTTAATATATGTTAATTAATTAGATTAATTAATAATTTTTGCTGTAAAATTATAATTTTGAAAAAGTTTTAAAATTACCGCTTTACCCCTGCACTGAAATTCACTTCATTATGTGCTATGAGTTGGTGAGAAGTTGAAAAGCTTGCAGGGTGGCCAATGCGAGAGGTACTTGAAGAATTTCCTAACAAACTTTTTTAAATAATTCCTCATCTGTACCAGTCAATTGTTTGCTTACAATTGCTTTTCTTTCTTCTCTTTTATTCATTTGCATGGGCAGAATATTATGTTAGTCCATCCCTATATTCTCTCCAAGATTATATTGCCTTGATATAATCAATGCAAAGATTCAAGAATCAAGCATGGAATAGCAAAATAGAGTGAGGTCATTTATAAAGGAGGTGCCCTACGAGAACCAGTCCAATTGGACCCAGTTCGAGATGAAGTCGGCAAGGCTTGCCATCTTCATTATAAGTCTTCAATTTTTGTTGGATCAGAATAGGAAAATGTAATCTCCTACCTGATCCTTTGCTATGGATGAAGATAAGGCCGTAAGCGGTTGGATAAGAGTCGTGCATCGATGGGGAATGATCGAAGGCTATTTGGGAAGGTTACACTAGTAAGTGGGTAGACTTATCCACTATTGAATTGATCCTTATACCCTTTCTAATTCCTTTATTTAAACCCCATCCTCCTCTTTATTGATTCATCATCGAAGCCCTATTGCCTCTCTCTCTCCCTTCTTCCTCACCTCCGACAACTGTCAAACTGCTGCAATCAAGCTAACATTACCAAAACCCTCCTTTTCTTCTCTAATTCTCCCATTTTTTCCTTCTCTGGAGTTTTGGAAATTGGCATTGTTGGGTATAAAATACTCCCCGGCCGAAGTTTGTAAAAGACCGACCCTTCTAGGGCTTTTTCGGCTTCTGACCTTGTATAGCGTCTCTCTGAACCCCCTCGACCGTCCTAGCTTCTGGACTTCTCCAACAATGAGCTTCCCCATCCATCCACCGGGTCGCTCCAAAGGCTCTCTAGGCCTCACTATCAGCCAACCTTCTACAGTGATCAACTATTCTTCGAACTTCTTTCGGACTTCATCGATATCCAAGCTTCTTCGATAACGAGATTGCTACAGTAATTAGACTCCATCCAAGTTTCTATGATGGTCGACCGCCTTCGAGATTTCAACTGAGCTCCTGCGAGAGCCGAACTTCTACTACGAGCGGTCTACTCCGAACTTCTACTATGAGCGGTCTACTCTGAACTTCTACTACGAGTGGTCTATTCTGAACTCTCATAACGGGCGGTCTACCCCGGATATCTACTATAAGTAAATTTTATTCGAGCCTCTATTGTAAACACATTTCTTCTGAACTTCCATTATAGGTAGACTTCAGCCGAGCTTCTTCATAACTGGATCCCAAACGAGCTTCTACAATGGGACAGGACCCATCGGCCAGGTCACTACTTCGAGCTCCCATGACAATCGACCTTCGATCGAGCTTCTACAATAAGCGGTCTCCTCTCAGCTTTCTACAAGAACCAGACTCCTTTCGAACTTTCATAGCGGATGGATATTGGATGAGCTTCTACGATGGACGGACTCCGACAACTGAATTTCTACAATGATCGATTGCCTCCGGTGTCTGTCGAACCTCCCCAATGCCATCCGAAGTCCACCACCGGCCGACCCTCCACCAGATTCTTCATGAAATCAGACTTCTCTGGCAGATAATCTTCAGACGAGCTTCCATATCAGGCGAATCCCAGACAGATTTCTCTAGCAATCGGACTCCTACCGGACTTCACCAATGAAAAATCTCCATCCGAGCTTCTACAGCAGATGACTCCCACCTGTGGCATCAGCGCCTGAGGCGTCTGACAACAGTAGACTCGTCAGCAGCCTCGAAAACATCCGAGCTTCTCCTAGATCGATGGGATAGAGAGCCATTTCGCTCCATCAGATATCCCAGCCAACCTCCAGTCGGCAGATCCGAACTCTCCGGCAAGTCACGACAACGGCCACTACCCTACTCCACTCTCTGCAATGGATTTCGTGTGGCTCCACCACTCTCTAGCGAGTCACGACAACTGATGCCACTACTCTCCGTAACAAACTCCGTACGGCTCTGAACGATCCACTACCAGGTGGTTACAGACATCGCTGTCAATCGGTTATGCTCTCCATCTATAAAAAGGGACCCCCAGATACGTTCTTCTCTAAGCTCAAAACTCTATCTCGAAACTCTATTAAAATACCCACTCGAGCACTCCATTTTTGTTGAAGCAGAGTACTGACTTGAGCGTTGGAGGATCTTGCCGGAGCACCCCCAACTCCGGTTTAGACTTTCCTTGCAGGTCCCGACGGCGGTCGCGGTCATCTCAACTCCAGCAACTCTGACTTCGGTGGAATTCTGCACCAACAGAATTGGTGCTAGAGGAAGGGTGCTGTGTCTTCGCAGTACTCTTGTTTTTAAAAGAGTGCTCAACAGGACTGCCTCTGGTCATCTTCTCTGACATCCTTTTCTCCTTCTCCTACTAGATCTCCACCTGATGCCTCCCCGAAAGGCATCTACCAGGCGATCCATGGCCTCCGCAGTCAGATCTCAGGCTCCGACATCGCCTCTAGTTTTTCAGGCTCCTCCTCCTCCAGCAACGATAGTCGGCATGGAGCAGTTTGACCTGTTGATCCAGCAGGTCAGAGGCCTCACCGAAGCAGTGCAAGCCATGCAGCAGCAGCAGCAACAGCCGCAGACGTCAGTTTGGTTGGAAAGAGCATCATCGGAGTTTCAAAATCCGATAGTAGGGCGGTCCACTTGGGCCAGTCGCCCTGTCTTCCTCGAAAAGGAGAATCTGAGGGTGGAGAGCCCTCAGTCTGATCATGATTCTACTCCCAGAGGATCCCTACCTCCACTCTGCCAGAAGACCCTCGAGACTCATAGTCGAGAGGACCTCCTGGATCGAAGGCTCCAGGAGATAAACCGATAGATCGAAGAGCTCTGCCATGCTCCCCCTACTTATGGTGAGGATATCTGTACTGATCCTCCTTTCTCTCAAACGATCATGCAGGAACCGATCCCGCCAAACTTCAAGCTCCCCCAATTCGAAAGCTACGACAAAACCTCGGATCCGGTTGACCACCTGGAGGTTTTTCGGACAATGATGCTGCTCCATGGCATGCTAGACGCCATCCTGTGCCAAGCTTTTCCATCTACTTTGAAGGGACCAGCAAGGAACTGGTACTCGATGCTAAAGTCGGGTACTATCTTCTCCTTTGATCAGATGAGCCACCAGTTTGCGGCTCATTTTGTTAGCAGTTAGCATCCCCGGAGAGGCTCGGAGTTCCTTACAACATCAAGCAGAAGGAGGGAGAATCCATCCGAGCTTACGTCAATCGTTTTAACGTCGCCATGTTGGAAGTCCGAAACTTGGACCAATCGATCGCGATGGTCGCCCTGAAGGGCGATCTTCAAAAGAACGATTTCTATTTTCTCTGGAAAAAAAATATCCCAGGGACTTTGCTGATTTGCTGGCTCGGGCCGAAGGATATGCCCGAGTAGAAGAAGCCTTCAAGATGAAGGACGAGGAGGCCGCGAAGGAGTGACGGGCGGGGGACTCCAGCAAGCCCGTAGCTGAAAAAGGGCCGAGTGAAGCTCGGCCACGTTCTCGAGCTCCCTCTAGACACAAGCGTGCCCAGACTCCTCCCCGGGCTCGTAGGCAGAGGAGCCCAGACCACAGAGTTCAGTGGAGCTCTCCTTCGGGAATATTCTGCAGCTACGCCCCTCTCAACACATCGAAAACTCAAGTACTGATGGAGGTTAGGGAGCAGCTGCCAAGGCCGGAAAGGATGCACACCCATCCCGGGAAGCGCAATCCTAACAAGTTCTGCCTCTATCATAATGACCACGGCCACAACACGAAGGAGTGTATTCAGCTCCGAGATGAGATCGAGGAGCTCATCAGACAAGGTCGGCTTGACAGATTCATTCGACGCCAACCTGAAGGTAGAAAAGATCGGCCTAGGACCCTGCCGCAGCTGGAGCCGCCAAGGAGGGAGGAGCAGCTTGAAGATCAGCCTCCGATTGAGATTATCAACTCTATCTCAGGAGGACCCCGACGGGGAGCAAACCTTCCACGGCTATAGGATCCAAAAAATCTATGGATGTATTACCAATAGCTTTGCCTTAAATAAAAATTTTATATTTGCATATTTATCCTTTTGGCATGAACTTATAACGACAGGAAGTAACTCCCTCATTCAATCAAAATTAAGTGTGTTAGGAATAGGAGGAGAACCTTGTCTTAACATGAGCAAAGTCGAAGGTCCGATTACTTAAAGATCGGATGGGGGGAGAGACCCGCGCAACGGCCCTTATGTACCCCCACAGTCTTGTTAGAAACAGGAGGAGAACCTCATCCTAACATGAGCAAAGTCGAAGGCCCGGTTACTTAAAGATCGGATGGGGGGAGAGGCCCGCGCAATGGCCCTTATGTGCCCCCATAGCCTTGTTAGGAATAGGAGGAGAACCTCATCCTAACATGAGCAAAGTTGAAGGCCCGATTACTTAAAGACCAGATGGGGGGAGAGGCCCTTGCGGCGGTCCTTACGTGCTCCCATAGCCCTGTTAGGGACAGAAGGAGAACTTCATCCTAACATGAGCTGAAATTGACTGTCAGGAGCAAGAGGAGAATCTCGTCCTGACACAAACAAAGATCCAGTCGATCAAGACCGGATGAGGAGGAAGGCCTCCTCAACGGCTCCTCTACGCTCTCACGACCCCGTTAAGAGTAGAGGGAAAATCCTCACTCGAACACAAAAAAAAAGAGAGGGGGAGATGAAAAGGAAAAGCGACGAACTACACCAGCAACAAGTGAAAAATAAAATACATCAAAGACACAAGGGACCTCGTCTCAATGAGAGAGGATATTCCTATCAAAAAATCCTCAGTCACTAAAAGGGAACTCAACACAGGCTGAGGAGAAATCAACTTCCTTAAAGTAACGAGAAGTTTGGATCCCTAAGCTTGAGCATCGAGAGGAAGCGTCAAACTCAAATGGCCTCGAAAAGACCTGTGGTCATGAACCAAAAAGGCAAATCAACACAGTGGCAACTGAAAACCTTCAAACAACGACGGCATCGAACAAGACAAAAGACAAAAGGAGTTCGGTAAATGACAACTCAATACCAAAATGGATAAGGTAATGGGAAATTTTTTTTTCATTTCATTAGTGAAGTATATATTACAAAGCCTTGAAGGCCAAAAAGAGAGACGACAAGAAAAGAAAAAGAATACATGGAAGGATGAAAGGCAACAAAAAAAAAAAAGAAGAGAAGGGAGCTCTAAGGAAGCCCAGCTTCTTCCGACTTCGAGCTCTCGGTTTCGGTCCTTTTTAGGGATTGCCTCAAGTTTTCAACTTCTTCCTCTAGTTCTATCTTTCTCAGCAGCATATCTTGGTACATCTGGTGGAACCGTTGGCTCTCGCCCTCCAACTCTCGAAGCCTCTTCCTCAGGACCTCGGACTCCGCCTCAGCATCTTTGACCGCCTACTGCTCGTGGACCAGCTGAATCTTCAGCTGCTGCAGTTCGGCCTCCTCCCACCCAAGGGCCACAGACAGTTCTGCCACGATCCCCCTCAAGGAGTGGAGCTCGTCGGAGCCTTGTGCGGAGGTAAGCTGGACTCTCTCAGACAACTGCCTCCGAAGGCGGGCAACTTCGTCGGTCGCTGTCTGGAGCTTCCTTCGATAGTCCTCTACTTGTCCGCTCCAGCCAACTCGGTAGGCATTGTAGTTCGTCTCAGCATCCTGTAGCTACTTTTGAAGGTCAGAGAACTTCTTCGACCAGTCTCGATCATGGTCGGCTTGGGTTGTGAGCCAGGACGAGCTCCCTTCCAACTGGCCAATCTTCTCCAGTGCGGCTGCCAGCTCGACTTCAAGGGAACTGATCTTGGAAGCCTGAGTCCAAGATCGATCACTGGCACGTTTTCGGAGTTCCTCAAGCTCCGTCATGAAGTCGGCCTTCTTTTGGGTGTATTCCATGAGACCCTTTCTGTGGAGGTCCCGAAAGCGAATAGCCTCTGCAGTGACTTTCGAATGGCTCTTCCTCAGCCGATGAAGTTCATTTTCCAACTTCTTAAATTTTTTCATCAACTGACGAACTTCCCTTCTGAGGTCTCGGATCATCGACTTCAGAGGAACCTCCTGTGGTAGGGGAAGAGCTTTGGCAGGACACTGTCGTTGGGAGACAAAAGCACCACGACTCAAATTAGTACAAGGAGACAAAAGAGAAGGAAAAGAATACAAAAAAAAAAGAGGGGGGGGTCCTCTGTGAAGAAGAATCTGATTTCATTGATTAAATAATTTTCAAGTACAAGAGAATGAAGAAAAATCACCACAAAGGAAAAATACAAAGCTAGAGGTTTCGGACCTCTAGGATAGAAGTGGAGGGGCTCGATGTCCCCGGAAGGTCGGCAGTGATGACCATAGCGGTCAACGAGGTCCCGGCTGGAGGAGGACCGACAGCAGTTTCGGATGGTCCGGCTTCATCATCGGATGCCTCATCCAGAAAGCCGAGATCCAGTTCGGGAAACCTCCCAGCCACTTTCTCTTGGCAGAGTTCGAAACCCTTGATGAAGGCATCCTGGCCGAACTGGACCTTTAGATCCTCCATCTCGGAGGAGGCCTTGAACTCCTCCACTGCTCGGGCCCCTGCCTCCGAGATCAGGGATGAAATCTACACTTTCAGCTCGAAAACCTGCGCCTTCAACTCAAAAACCTGCACCTTCAGTTCGGAGACCTCGGCCTCAGCCTTCTTTCTCTCCTCCTCCAAGGCAGTCCTTAGATCGGACGAGGTTTGTCCCTCCTTTTCCAGTACTTCCTAGAGACCTAGGACCTCGGCGATCTTCTCCTCAAGGTGGGTGGCCCCAGCCAGGCGACCTTCCTCCACCCGAGCTGCCTCCCTCTTGGCGATCTTCACCGCCTCGACATTGGCAATAAGCTGGTGCCCAATCTGCAAGAAAGGCCGGAGAGTCAATATAAAGGCTGAAGAATAAATTAAGTAAAAAAGCAACAAAGAGAAAAAGGTGAGTTAACCTACTTCGAGGAAAGATCCCAGAGAGTCCCAGACCCGCAGCCCGAGATCGCAAGGATGATCCTCTAGACGACCTCGGACAGAATGCACCCTTTGACCAGCCTCTTTATTAAATCCCTGTTGTTGAAGAGATTTTCCCCCAGGTCTTCCTTGGAGCCGCCGGCCCCCTCGATGGCAATCTTGCGACTGCGGCTCTTCCGAGCCAGGGTCTTCTTTCTCCTCCTCCCTTTGGCCCTGGGTGCCCCCTCGAGATGAGCCTCTGGAGTGGGATCCTCGACCGGGGGGCTCCTTGAAAGGGCTCGGGGGACTTCGGGTTTGGCGTCGGAAGGGACTTCGACGGCAACGGCCATCGGAGCAGGCACGGCCGAGCTTGTCCCTTCTGTCCTGGCTTTCTTCACCAACCCCGAAGTCGAGGCATCTTTTCTCTTGTGGGTCTTGAGACCCTGGGCTAACCTCCGAGCCACACCTGCGTCTATGTCTGCAATAAAAGAAGATCAACATGGCTCAGAGATGGAATAAGAGAAAGGGGAAGTAGCCAAAAAAAAAAAAAAATGGTACCGACAGGGTTAAGAGGACTTAGGCCGACGTTGAACAAAAGTTGTTCCTTCAGGAGTTTGGAGAGGAGGGGGGCTTGATAGGCCTCGAGCTTTTTGGAGGCTTCGAGGTCGTCCCTTTCCAGGCTAGAAGCTCGGCGGATGAAATCCCTCAGAGAGCCCCAAGGGGGTAATCCTAGCTCCAAGGTCGGGCATCGGACATAGAAGAACCTCTCCTTCCAGTTGTGGATAGAAGAGGGGGCACCTTTCAGCAACCCCTTTCTACCGAACTGAGGGGAGAAGTACCACCAATCCTTTGCCGAGGGATGATGCTTAAAGGTGTAGAAATTTCTAAACAAAGAAAGAGTCGGCCAAACTTCAACTAAACTATAAAGAAAAAGAAATCCTATCAAAAACCTAAAGGAGTTTGGCGCTACTGAGAGTAGAGAAATATTCAAAAAATGAAAGAGGGCGACGACAAAAGGCGGAAGTGGAAGCCAAAGTCCGGCATGGAAGGCCTCCTAATACAGACAGAAGCGGTCGGGAGGAGGGGCGCTAGCCCGGTCAGTTGGCCCGGGAAGCTCCAGCTCGTACTCCGGAGGAACTCCATACTGAATCCTTATCAGTGAGAGTTCATTCGGAGTCAAAGAGCTGGGGATGGTGTCTGGCGCAAAGACCAGACGAGGTTCGGTCCTGACTACGGGTCCATCTATGGTACGAGGACTCTGAGAAACTGGGACTGACGAACTCCTAGAACTGCTAGAAGAGGAGATATTGGAAGATATTTTGGATCAAATAGAAGCCACAAAAATCCCAAAAAAAAATCGAAAAAAACAGCGAACAAGCTCTCGAGGGAGCTAAACAAACAGAATACGAAGAAGAAAAAATAGAAAAATGGCAAGAAGTTTCAAAACTAATCTAGGTTGGCCCGAGGAGTGCAGGAAGACGGCAAGAACGGTGGAAGTCGACCTGGAGGATGCCTAAGGCCGAGAAGAATGCTAAAGGAGGCTGGAGCTCTCGGGGAAGAGGAGGAAACCGAGGGACTCTCTCAGGCAAAGTGAAACCCCTGAAGGAGGAGGACGTGTTTAAATAGGCAACAGGGCCCGGAGCAGTTATGATCGCAGATCTCCTCTGGCCGACCTACACTTGCCGCGTGTCCCACTCACTATGACAGGCTGTTGAAAATGGCTGACAGCTGACAAAGTCATTATTGCACCGTACCTAGAACCATACCCCAGCAAGAATTTTGAAAAAACCTTTTTGGATCATTTTTATTTGAAAAGACTCCGGCACCAGCGCGCCAAACGCCAAAATATCTGGCAACCACCGAGTGCGAAAATCGAGGGAGGCAACTTCGATCATGAGAATTTCTCTGTACTTCATTCAGAACACGAACTCAAAAGTAGGGGGACTGGTGTTGGGTATAAAATACCCCTCGATCGAAGTTTGTAAAAGACCGATCCTTCCAAGGTTTTTCCGGCTTCTGACCTTGTGTAGCGTCTCTCTGAACCCCCTCGACCGTCCGAGCTTCCAGACTTCTCCGACAATGAGCTTCTTCATCCATCTACTGGGCCACTCCAAAGGCTCTCTAGGCCTCACTATCAGCCGACCTTCTACAGTGATCAACTATTCTCCGAACTTTTTCCAGATTCATCGATATCCGAGCTTCTTCAACAATGAGATTGCTACAGTAATCAGACTCCATCCAAGTTTCTACGGCGGTCGACCGCCTTCGAGATTCCAACCGAGCTCCTGCGAGAGCCGAACTTCTACTACGAGCAGTCTACTCCGAACTTCTACTATGAGCGGTCTACTCCGAACTTCTACTACGAGTGGTCTACTCCAAACTTCTACTACGAGCGGTCTATTCTGAACTCCCACAGCGGGTGGTCTACCCCGAATATCTACTGTAAGCAAATTTCATTCGAGCCTCTACTGTAAACATATTTCTTCCGAACTTCCATTACAGGTAGACTTCAGCCGAGCTTATTCGTAGCCGAATCCCAGATGAGCTTCTACAATGGGACAGTACCCACCGGCCAGGTCGCTACTCCGAGCTCCCACGACAACCGACCTTCGATCGAGCTTCTACAATAAACAGTCTCCTCTCAGCTTTCTACAAGAACCAGACTTCGTCCGAACTTCCATAGTGGATGGATATCGGATGAGCTTCTACGATGGATGGACTCCGGTAGCTGGATTTCTACAACGACTGATTGCCTCCGGTGTCTGCCGAACCTCCCCAACGCCATCCGAAGTCCACCGCCGACCGACCCTCCACCAGATTCTTCATAAAATTAGACATTCCGATGGATAATCTTCAGACGAGCTTCCACATCAGGTGAATTTCAGATGAACTTCTCTAGCAATCGGACTCCTACCAGACTTCACCAACGGAAAGTCTCCATCCAAGCTTCTATAGTAGATGACTCCTACCTATGGCATCAGCGCCTGAGGCGTCCGACAACAGTAGACTCGTCAGCAGCCTCAAAAATATCCGAGCTTCTCCTAGATCGACGGGATAGAGAGCCATTCCACTCCATCAGACATCCCAGTCGAGCTCCAGCCGACAGATCCAAACTCTCCAGCAAGTCACGACAATGGCCACTACCCTACTCCACTCTTTGCAATGGATTCTGCGTGGCTCCACCACTCTCTGGCGAGTCACGATAACTGACGCCACTACTCTCCGTAACAAACTCCGCACGGCTCTGAACGGTCCACTACCAGACGGTTACAGACATCGCTGTCAATCGGCTATGCTCTCCATCTATAAAAAGGGATCCCCAGATACGTTCTTCTCTAAGCTCAAAACTCTATCTCAAAATTCTACTAAAATGCCCACTCGAGCACTCCATTTCTGTTGAAGCAGAGTACTGACTTGAGCGTCAGAGGATCTTGCCATAGCACCCCCAACTCCGGTTTAGACTTCCCTTGCAGGTCCCGACGGCGACTGTGGTCATCTCAACTCCAGCAACTCCGACTTTGATGGAATTCTGCACCAACAGGCATCATCGACTGAACTACCACTGGCATTGGCACTCAGCTATGCCACCATTGCTTGATCACCTTGGTTGTTAGCCATCGCCAACCCTAGCTCTCCATCTTCTCTCTATTTTCCTTTAAGGAAGTTGCTAGTTCGGCTTGGGAAGGAGAACGAGAGAGAGAGAGGGAGAAGGGAAGAAAACAAAAGAAAAGAAGAGGAAAAAGAAAAGAAGAAGGAAAAAAAGGGTAGAGGGAAAGCCAACCTTTTGTAAAACCACCTCATTGATTAAACCCCAATCTAATTAGATCTAGATTAGTCTGAGATATTTAGATTCATCTTATGATCTGATCCAAATCATGATTTAGATCAAGATTCTCTCTCTTTATTTTAAATCTTTAAGTGATTAAAGGCTAAGAATAATTTTAAATTATTTATTCAGATCCTTTAATATCAGAGGAGCATCGGATCTAGAGATCGAGCCATGAGTTGAAGGTCATAATTTTTGAGATATGACTAACTGTAAGTTTCCTTTTATCTCTAGATTTTTAGTAGATATTCATATATTTAAAAATTAAATTTTATAAATAAAAATTATTAAAATACTTAGAAATTATAAAGTTTGAAAGTATGTATTTTATATATGAAAAGTAATTCAAAATTATGCATCAAGTATGGTGTCACCTTAGCATGATTACAAAATTTGACATGAGATAATTTTTTATTTTAATGTTGTATGATTTTTTAGAAACAAGATTATTTATATTTATCTTTGAATGAATTTTGAATAAAAATTATCCTCTTACTTCTGAAAATGAGATGTGAAAAACTTGATTTGGTATTATTATGAAAATAAGTATGATTATTTAGTTATGGTGAAATTATGAGAAAACTCTCTAATTAGATCATGATCTGTTTAGCCAAGGAGACTGATCATTAGCCATATATCAGAAACTAGATTCTCCTAGATCTAGTCAGTCAGAACTGATCGCTAGTAGAGTTAGTCTTTCTGAGCTTAGCCAGTTGGGGCTAATCGTTAGCACACACTGAAGCATTATATATTTAATTTTAGGACTAATCTTTTTGCCCTATCACAAGACTAATTGTGGCTATATGAATCAGAGCTAGTTACTTTTTGAGCTTAGCCTATAGAGCTGATCATTGGTACATATTGATAGATCACATGTTCTATATTCAGAAGTTAGTCTTTTCTGGATCTTGTTATGGGGTCATTGATCGTAGTCGTAGTCACCATAGACTGAGAGAAGATTTTAAATCATATTGTTATGCATGACATATTTTAAAAATCAAAATTATGTTTGTTTATGTATCTATTAATGTCAATTGTTATTATTTGGAAAAGAATTTAGTTATACTTGATCTCTCAGAGATATTAGTAACTTGCTGAGTTTGTAAAGCTCATTCCTTCTTTTTCTTTTTTTTTAGATCTAGAAGAGCATATAAGAATTGGAATTGAGCAGTTAGGAATCTAGGATCTTAGAGAGCATTTACTTTTTGAATGAATATTGATCTTGATTTATATTAAGAAACCTTATGCATTATTAGTGAACTATTTTTATTTAAATCAATAAAATTAAAAGTTTGCTTTCAATAGCATTGCCTAAGTATCATTTGATATGATGTTTTGAAAGTGAAGGCGGGATTAAACCCTAGGAGCATGTAGCCATCTGTCATGTGCTCGGCTTAGGCCTCAGGCTGGGATGCGATATGGCCTTTATACTTTAACCTCATGCAAGCTTGGAAGAGAGATTTGAGACTTGAGATAAACTAATCAAGCAGCAAATAATTAACTATGAGGTGAACCTATAGTCACTCACTATCATGAATCAAAAGAGAATTTTGTATATAATTTGTTTCATTTTGTATTAAAGAAATCATATGCTTGTGCATCTAGATTTCCATTTTTTATATTGGGTTAATTGTATTTATAAAAAGAAGTAGACTAAAATTAATAAGGGAATGATTGGACTTTCAATTAAAGTAAAATATGTTTATGGCTTAGAATGCACGTAAAATTAATCAAACAAGATCCACCATAAGTCTTCAAATTGTTTTTCTAGAAGAAGAGAGATGTGACTTTGATTTCTTACATGTAAGGCAACTTGTCAATTATGGGAAATGCCATGGAGTAATGTGTTCTTTAAGATTGTGATCACAGATGAATATTTATCATTACTTTGAATATGCAAATTTGGATATAACATTATGACTGCAAATTCATTTTCATAGAATCAATACATTTGATTCCAATAACCATAAGTAGAGTTAAACAAATAATGTTGCTCTGTTATCATTTTCATGGAATCAATGTTGCTCTGTTATCTCTATCCCCAAGGGAAACTGAAGCTGATTGTTCAGCTGCATAGCCTTTATAGTTTATAGATTGATCACTCCATTATCTTCAGCCTTAACTTCTAATGCAACACTTTGTGCAACTGTTCAGTTTTAGACAATTTATTCTAAAAATGATGCCTTCATCCCTGTGTTTAGGCAGCTTAAGCTTACAATGATGCCATCATCACTACATGCTATCAGGCAACAACACATCATAATTTCCTAAATAAAAAGGATTACCTACATCCAATTCCATTCATGATTTGGAGGGACATTTTAAAATTACAGTTTCTTTTTTTTAAAAAAAGACGTGCATAATTTATCGTTTCAGATAGCACTTCAAAACTTTCAAGCGGAGACATCCTCTTGAATCCTCAGGGCCTTTATTTAATTCATGTATGAAAAAACCAACAATAGTATTCCCGTCTGTTTTCTGGACCCACTTTTTACTGAAATTACCATCTCTAGCAAAAATACTGTTTAATAATTTTAGAAAACTTAGAGGGTCCAATGAGACTGATAGGTACCACATGCACTGCATGTGATGTTCAAAAGCCAGTTGAATCAATGGGTACAATGTATAGCCAAGCACGTGGACTGCCAAGAAATTCCTTTAATGCAAGTATATAGAGAAAAGTCATGAGAGCCTAGAACACAGCTAATGTCTTCCAGAAGGACTCTTTAAGGTTAAACAATGCTGACAGTTGCAACATCCCTTGTACTGACATTACATAACTTGAACCAATTGCCAGCTCCAAACTCCTCCAACACAATATATTGAAAACAGATACAGCCCAACTCACCGGAAAAACTGGCATGTTACTTGAGCAGCTCACTAAAGCTAATAAGCAATCACTTTCTTGTTATTCTGATTCACCAAAGAAGCAAAACTAGGTAGGATGTCACGAAAAAGAATATGAAGTTTGCCCAAGAGGAGAACCAAGTTGGAATTCATCTCATCAGGCATGAATTAGGACGACCATCTAAATTGTCTTTTCTGCTAGTAGGTACATATAAAAACAGAGAAACTACAAGTAAAATAAGCAGGAATCTGCAACAATCAATGTCCAACTCATCATTCTAGCTTGCAATCAAACAAGAAGCACAAAGGAGGCAACTTGGTGCTTTGACAGATTAGAAACCTATCAAACTACGGATAAAATATTACTCAAAATTATGGTAGTCCTATACATGATCATTGCTTACAAGCAAGCCAAATGCAACCAAATGCCCTCTGCCATAAATAAATCTTTAACCTCGAAGCTCTAGTGCTCCTCTCCATTTCCTGTTGTGTATTCACGAGGCAAAGTGGGTCCTTATCTCGATATTTGTACCATAGAAGCAGACGCCAGTGCCAAAATATGCATGCTCTTCGTAAGCCAGTTTCTCAACCAAATGTCCACCACCGAAACAGAAACCAATTTTCGCCAAGTTTCTTTGATATCCCAGCTGGAATAATTCATCTATCATTCACTTTGGGGACATAGAAATATCCTGACCCACCCTTTCTAGTGACTGTGGAGATAACTAGTGCTCACACTCTGTTATGTGTTGGTCTATATTCCATGGATTCCCAGGAAACAAGTCAGGGACGAGAACACTGAAAGTATAATATACAGAGGTAACTTCCTAAGAATTATGGTTATGCATGTCAGAACTCATGATTAAATTATGCTCAAAGATATCTATTAGTAGATAAGATCAGGGAGACGAAACCAGCAGAGCTTAATTACAAAACTTCAAATGTACATCGAGAGACAAATTGCTGCAACAATTCCCTCAAGAAGGGCAATGGAACATGATATACATTGATGGTGAATCACAGTTCTCATGCGAACGCATGGGCATTCAATACTGGTACACATGCTATGCATATACATGGCGGCAAAAAAAAAAAAAAAAAACAGAGAGAGAGAGAGAGAGAGAGAGAGAGAGAGAGAAAACTCACACTACTTCCCTCGGAACTCATAGCATGTCACAACTAAAAGGTTGCCCGTAGAAGCTCAACTGCAAACTGGTACAAAATTTTGCAGAAAATTGCCTGCAAGCTACTGGCAGTTTTTTTTTTTTTTGATGAGAAAAAGGTAAAACCTCCACTATTTATTTATGTTGCTGCCAATTTTCTCGCCATCTGTTCATCGGGAACGAGCACCTGCAAAATGAAGTCCGCACTGACCAGAATTATCTCTGACGGGGACCCTCCGATGCTTAAGTCAGAGAAGGAGAATAGGCAACAGTAGAATGAGAATGGAGACAGAACTCAGCGTATCAAAATTAGCTTACCAAAACTATTGCCTTACCCCCTTTTTATAGAGTAGATGATCGTAACTATCGGATATGGTCCCGCATTTAGCGGCGTAGAATCACAGGACGGTAATCTCGCAATGGGCTATTAGACCCCATGGATTACGCCGTGATATCAGTGGAGTAACCATCCATGACGGTTATGATATATTTGAATGAGTCGGCTAACTGTGCGTCGGGAGTCGGTTGTCGGTTAGTAACTCTAAAATATCGACGGTCGAAGTAGTCTGTTGTCTGTAGAGTCCGAACATCGACCGCTTACTGATCTGGATCGATAAAGAAGATTCAGTCAGTCGGTTGAAAGTAGTATCAGCCTGCTCAACCGACATATAGTCGGTGGTCGCTTGTAGGGTCGTCCGTTTATTTGGTGGGTCAGAGTCTGGTGTCGGTCGGACTGTTCCGAAGATTGGTCGGCAAATGGAGGCCAGTCGATTTTTTCCAACAGTTGCCCCCCCACTTCTGAGTCCAAATGACGAGTCTTCACGTGCTAGCTATGTGGTCGGTCACTTTGGACGAAAGGAGTGGTTATCCGTCATATCAAGTCTCGATTTTATCGCTACATTCTTCAGAATACAGTCGATCATCCTCTTTGTCATCCTTGAGCTATCGTATAGACAGAGAGATCTGGTGTCAGGCATCGTTTGCGAAAGGTGAGCCGGCGCCAGTCGTTATCTCAGAAAGACGAACCGACATCGCATGATTCAACTCTGGCTTGTAGATTCCCGCCACATATTGGGGCATCATTGGATCGGAGTTGTTCATGTGGATAGAGGTGATGTGGTTCAATCTGATACAAGTGCGTTGAATCGTCAGGCTGATGATGGGCTCAGATGTTGCCATGCATCGTTATCTGGCATGGCTTCGGTCTAGCCACTTTCATCTGATCCATCAGGCATTCTTCTATATAAAGAGGCTCTGTTAGTCAGGTACTCATTCCTCATTTTGTCTCTTCTAGAAAGAGGACTCTGTTAAAGAGCAGCTTTTGAGCAAAAATTATCTCTTGTCACTTTCCTCAGTACAGATTCTTTGAGTATTTTCGATGAGTGAGGTTGTCACAAGGGGTGGTCGGTCGTGGGTTCCGGCCGACGACTCCCTATCAGACTCGAAGGCTTTTCCATTGTGGGGTTCGACCGTTAGTCGATTTTGGAAGTGGCATTGCACTTCAGGCTGATGTTAGCTTTTTACTCCTGGTGCTGATGGTTGGGTCGACGACCCATTTCTATGTATCCCCCATTCCCGTCTCAGCTGCATGATCAAAGTCACTTTCGTTGGTGGACAAAAATCTGAAGTCCGCCCCTAACTCCTCTTTCGGGGAGGGTGCGGCCGCTGCCCAGGTTTCATCGAGGATGGTTCGGTCGTTGGTCGTAGTATGAAATCCTTTTCTAACTCCAGTTCCCGATCGGACTCCAATCAGAAGGGTGCGGTCGTTAACTGCATTCTTTATGTAAAAGTGGATCAGGCATTGATGTGGTAGGCCAGGCTATATGATCAGCAAACCATCTTCGCAGTTTGACCCGATGCGTAGCTCCCAAGCTGGAAGGTGAAATTTATCAGAGATGCTGATCCAAGATGGACCTGCCAGTTCTTCGGTGGAATGAAGATTAGTCGGCGCCTTTGGTTTTTCTTTTTGTATGATTAGACTCTGGTGCAATTTTGTAACTCCTCTTTTCGATAATGAAAGTTCTTTTCTGAAATACTTTCTTGTGTCGTCAAATTTGTAGCATTTGCTTGTTGATCCATCTCTGAAAGTAGATTGTAGATCCGACTATTTTACAGACTTTGTGGAATCTGCTAGTCGAGCGGTGTCTGACATATTTAGTTAGGATAAAGATGGCAAGTCAAATATCCATCGTCCAGACCTTGGTCAGACTCATATATCATGTTGTCTGATAAACGGTGGCAAGCCGAATATCCCTCGTCTGGCCGTGGCCATGTCGATACAATTCCAATCCAACTTTAGTTGTCTTGGAATTTTGCCTTTCTTAGTTGATGCTAAGTCGGCAAATTAGCTAGCTGCTTGGATCGCGAGCTGACTATGGGGGCAATACGGCTTTTGTAGAGAGAATCTGCGTCATCGGCGCTGGCCTCCAGTTGAAGTTGATAGATCAGTTTTTTGAAAAAACCGATATGTCATCGATGTCGAGATAGTCGATCTTTTGACTTTTACAGTAGAAGTCGAAGTATATTCAGTGTCGAGATCGTCGATCTTCTGACTTTTATAGTGAAAGTCGAAGTATATTCGATGTCGAGGTGGTCGATCTTCTGGCTTTTACAATAAAAGTCGAAGTATATTCGATGTCGCTTTAAAATTACAGTCGGGATGTCAGTTTTTGCAAGAAGATCGAAATATAATCGACACCGAAGCAGTTAATTCTCCAAGTGGTTGCATTCGGAAAGAAGTCTTATTAGCTAATTGTCGAAGCAACAATAGTGTCGTAGTGAGGAGTTTGAATTTCTCGAACATCATCTTCTAAGGAAGTTATTACATTATGGAGCTGCAGTCACTTCGTCGACTCTTCATCGGAAGTTGCCCCCCGATCCAGCTGTCTGGAGATCATGTTGATGACTCTCATAGTCAGCTGATTATTCACAGCTTCCTCAGTCGGCTGGAGTCATCGATTGGCAGGAGGTTGAGTCGGTGGGTCCCTCTGATATTTTTCGAAGTAGCCTCATCAAATCAGGGTCTCTGTCTCGTCTCTGAGCTGGATGCATTGTTCGGTATCGTGACCATGATCATGATGGAATGACAGTACTTCTTTCGATCATGGCCCCTCGACGGTGCTCTCATATGTGGAGGGTGTCGTAGGTATTCTGTTCCTTCGATCTCCATAAGAATCTATGCACAAGGAGCAGAGAGTGGAGTGTAGGAGTCATACCTGTCATAGTTCGACCTTGGACTCCATCGTCAAGGTGAAGTTCGTTCATCGGTAGGTGGCCAACTTGATTCAGCCGAAGCTTCTTCTTTCTTCTATTTTTTCTTCTTCTGATCCTTGCCTTCTGTCTGGCGTCGGTCAAAAGTTTCTTCAGCTGCGCGCATGTATTTGTACACACGCTCCAAAAATTCAGCATACGTCTGAGGGAGGGTCTTATCCAATGAGTATGTGAATCGAGACCCCCTCAGACCTCTTTTCATGGCCGTCTTCGTTGAGGTCCCTGACCTCGAGTGTGGCCGCATTGAATCAGACCATGAAATCTTGGAGTATTTCGGTCTCTCCTTGTTTGATCGAAAAGAGACTATCTGAGGTTCGTGGTGACCTCCGACTGGTGCTGAAATGGGCCACGAAAGAATATTCCAGCTATTCGAAGGAGTGGATACTTTCCGATTGAAGCCCGGAGTCCCGGGTCCGAGCAACTTTTCGAAGTGTAGCCAGAAAACCGATGCACAGGAGGGCGTCAGTTGTTCCTGAATTGTCATGAGAGCTTTGTAGCTCTCGAGGTGATCGATTGGGTCGGTGGAACCGTCATAGGGCTCCACGTGCGATATCTTGAACCGAGTCGAGATCGGTTCGCTCAAAATAAGTCGGGAGAGAGATTGGACGGTATGGAAATCGAAGTCATTTGATGATTTCTGACCATCTGTCTGGAGCTGGGCGAGTCGGTGATCGATTTCCTCAACCTTACGTTCGCAGTCTTCAAGCCGTCGGTGGTGGGAGACTCTAGGGATTGATCCTCCCGATGAATTAGAGGCAGACAATGTTTGCGGTCACTTCCCCTTCCTTGCTTGATCTAACTGGGAAGGAGAGGGGCACCGTGAATGGTGGGTGGCGCGTCGAGAGTGCCACGAGTGCTGCTGCTCATCCCATTGAGAGTGTCGAGATCGTCGCTCCGGAGGAGGAGATGGAGATCATCACGGATGACGGCGGCTATACTTGGAAGGCGCTGAATGTGCCACCGATTGCTCCGTCGATGGTTGTGGTGGCTGGGTTTGCTATTGTTGGAGGCTTTTGACTGCCTTTGCAAGGACATTCATTTATTGCCGATCACAGCAATCTGAGCGTCTGTGGTAACCACGGAAAACTAGGCTCTGCTACGGGAGGTAGGGGAAGGGCCTCTTCCTGACGGAAAGAGTGTCTAGCTGAGCCGATCGTCATTGATCGTTGAGCTCTGGTTCTCGTCATTGCAAGTTTCCTTCTTGCCGCTGTCTCCCCCCTTCCTGGTGCGTCAATCTGTTACTGCCAATCCCCTCGTCACCTATTTATCGGGAACGAGCACCTGCAAAATGAAGTCCGCACTGACCGGAGTTGTCTCCGGTGGGGATCCTCCGATGCTTCAGTCAAAGAAGGAGAATGGGTAATAGTAGAATGAGAACGGAGACAAAGCTCAGCATATCAAAATTAGCTTACCGAAACTGTTGCCTTACTCCCTTTTTATAGAGTAGATGGTCATAACCGTCAGATATGGTCCCACATTTAGCAGCGTAGAATCACAGGGCCGTAATCTCGCAATGAATTATTAGTCCCCATGGATTACGCCGCAATATCAGTGGAGTAACCGTCTGTGATGGTTATGATATATTTGAATGAGTCGGCCGACTGTGCGTCGGAAGTCGGTTGTCGGTTCATAACTCTGAAATACCGACGGTCAAAGTAGTCTGTTGTCTGTAGAGTCCGAACATCGACCGCTTACCGATCTGGATCGGTAAAAGGGGTTCGATCGGTCAGTTGAAAGTAGCGTCGGTCTGCTCAGCCGACATATAGTCGGTAGTCACTTTCAGAATCGTCCGTTTATTTGATGGGTCAGAGTCGGATATCGATCGGACTATTCCAGAAATTGATCGGCAAATGGAGGCCAGTCGATTTTCCCCAATAATTTATATATAAAATTATGCTGTAGTTACATCAGGAACGTAACAGCATGTGAGTAAATATCTATCTAAGTGAACATGAAAATGTTCAGTGGGTACATACGAGTTAATGGTAATGTTTCCTGACATTCAACCTGGCTAATGTCTAAAGGCATAGTTTTCCCCTTCACCATAGATTGCGCGCAAGCAGCAGCTGTGTAAATGTTCACAAAAGCTTTTAACTTCACTTGTTTGTGCCTCTAGCTGTCTCCGAAGCCTGTACATTCCTATTTTTAGATGGAGGACATTTCGAACAGGAGCTAACATCTTCGTTTGTTCCATTGTTAGTTAGGATATCCAAGAAAGGAAAAGCGATACAGTTAGCTGAGCAACCGGTCATGGACAGTAAGCACGAAAATTGAATATCCTTTTGTTTCGCTCTTTCCAAAGACACCACTGGCCAGTTACGAGTAAGCGTCTAGTCCAAGCCTTCGATCTTGTTGTACATTAGTGAACCTCCATGTGCCCCATAGGGTATCCAATGTAGATGGGAATTCGGACAGTTGCAGGTCTGAAAGTACCTGATTCCAGACCGTTCTTAAGAAAGGGCAGTTAAGCATTAGATGGCTGTTTGTTTCTATTAAATCTCCACAGAGTGTGCAGTGGGCTATCCCGGTTCTTCCTCTATCACGAAGATTGGCTTTCGTGGGAGTTTTGTTATGAGCACATAACCAAGCAAATAGTTTGGCTTTTTCTGATATCAGAAGTTTCCATACAATTTTACTCGTTAGTGGCCTTATTCCTCCATCTTGCAGAAAGTAATAGATCCTCTGTGCTGTAAAATCTTTGTTATTGAACCATTTTCATTTTATAGTATCAGGTTGTTCCGTTAAAGTAACTTGTTCAATGCTTTCTTGTAGTCTCTGAAAGTCATCCAGGTATCTTTATGGAAGAGGAGTGCTGAAGATCTATTATCAAGCGGATTGCTTAGTAGCTTTACCACTGAATTGTTACAATTCCATACTAATGTGTATAGATGCGGAAACAAGTCCTTCAGTGAATGATTATGTAGCTAATTGTCTTCAAAAAACAAAGCTTTATTTTCATTGCAGACTTTAAAGCTGATTAAGAGTTAAAATGATTTGTGAATAATCTCTAAACCATTCTAGAATGAAGTAGATTTGCATGCACCCTTTATTCTCCAGTGTGAAGCTGGGTGGATAGAGGTAATAAATCTACACCGTGGGTCGGCAGCATTGGAGTAGAGCTTCCACCACCATTTACAAAGAAGGACTATGTTGAAGATTTTCAGATTGAGTACCCCCAGTCCTCCCACTTTTTTTGGTCACAAACATTCGACCATCCATTCTGGAGTGCCCTTGGTTATATTCTTCTTCCCTCTTCATATGAATGACCAACGAATTTTGTCAATTCGTTTGATAATGAATTGAGGAAGAAGTAGAGTATTCATCTAGAATAGTGGGATCCCTGTAAGCATAGCATTAGTGAGCACTATTCTACCCAAGAGGTTAAGTAATTTATCTTTCCAACCAGCCAATTTCTTCTGAACTTTCTGAAGAAGTGGATTCTAATCGGTCTTTCTTAGTTTAAAATGGTGGAGTGGAAGACCCAAATAAGTAATAGGAAATGTAGCTACCTTGCTTCCTAGGATAGATGTAGCTTGCTGTAGTGCTGTCTTAGCAATTCTCAAGCCTAGAACTTGGAACTTATCAAAGTTTATTTTGAGGCCCGTCAGTTCATAACTATAGAGTAGGAATTTAAGAGTTTTAATATATTTTAGATCATATCCGCAAAAAATAAGTATGTCATCTACGAACTGAAGCTCTGAAGTTGCCTCGTGATGTTAGATAGTCCAATACTGGCGATGAGATTGAATCTACTTGCTGATTTGATCATTCTATCAAGCGTGTCGACAACTAAAAAAAAGAGTTAAGGAGATAGAGGATCTCCTTGCCTGAGGCCCTTCCTCAATTTGAAAGGCTTCCCTTTATCGCCGTTAATAAGGACTGATGATTTAGTTGTGCATACAAATTTTCTATCCATCGATACCACCTGAAACTAAAACCCCTTGCTGACAGCAGTTTCAACAGAAGGCTCCAGTCCACATTGTCGAAAGGTTTTTCAAAGTTGACTTTGTAAATGAGACCCTTGTGTGCTTTAGTTTTACAGTAGTTTATATTTTCCATGGTCATTGTAAAGCATTCGAAAATATATATTTCTTCCTCTAATGAAATCAAGCTATGATGATGAAACTAACAAATCCATTTTCCTTGAGAGCCTTTTCAAGAGAGTTTTTGAAATAATTCTTATCACTCCATTAATCAGACTTATTGGTCTGAAATCTTTGACTGAGCAATCACCATTTTTTTTTGGAATAAGGGTGATGAATGAGTAGTTCAGACGATCTATATTGGCTGAGTGGCTGTAGAAGTTTTGGAGTAGCTTCATGAGATCATGTTTGATTATACTCCCGAATCACTTATAGAAAGAAAATGGAAAACCATCAGGTCCTGATGATTTTTCAGAAGCCAAGTCATACATTGCATCTCTGATTCTTCTTTCGTAAATGGATGTTCGGTGTCAGTGAGATCAAGAGGTCCTTCTAGGTAAAGAGTCTTTCAATCAGCTTGGATGAGGCATTCTTCAGTCGAGCCTAGTAATGCTGAAAAGAAGTTGTTGAAGGTCGAGTGGATTTCTTGTTGTTCAGTGATCTTATGTTCGCTTTGCCAGAGTTCAGTGATTGTGTTCTTCCTTTTCCTGTTGCTTGCCCAGACATAGAAGAACTTCATATTGTGATCGCCATTTCGCAGCCACTGCATTCTAGAATGTTGTTTCCACAAATCTTCTTCCTGTTTTAGAAGACAGTCTAGTTCTGATTGGAGACGCGTCCATTCATCTATCTCAAGGGATGTTACTTGTCTTAATTCTTCTTCGGCATCACAAGAGTCAATTCTTGTTCGAAGTTCTTCTTTCCTTGAAATGATATTTCCTACAGTGGCTTTATTCTAGTGCTTAAGTTGGGATCTTAGAAATCTCAGCTTTTGGACCATGTTATCAGCTGCTTCATGTGCTTTGGGTGCCTGCTCCCACCAAAACTTGATTTGTTCTTCGAACTCCGGGTAAGCAAACCATAGGTTTTCAAATCGAAAGATTTGTTTGAAGGTATAGATTGTAGTCTTCATGTCTGATGTAAGATGAGAGGAGTGAGATCAGAGGTTGTTCGAACAAGGGTGGAGAGTACTGCCAGAGGGTACCGCCTGTGCCAATCTAAAGAAACAAACATCTATCAAGCTTGGTCAGTGTTGCTTCTTCTTTAAGGTTAGACCATGTGAAATGTCGAGTGTTGATGTTAAGTTCTAGAAGCAAGTTGCTATTTACAAAGATGTTAAACAGGTTTGATGCTGAGGCATTATTACTCTTGCCTTTCCAATTTGTAGAAAATCTAACTGTATTGAAGTCCCCCATCAGAATCCATGGTTCGTTATGCTTTTGTCGTAGTTGTCTAAGTTCTGAGAAGAAACATTTTCTTTCTGCTTGCTCATGGGGACCATATACATTCGTTACTATCCATGTAAATCTTTATGTTTTGCATGTGAACCGAGTGGTGATGGAATATCGACATTGGTTAAGAGGCTGCCCTTCTGCCACGGTGGGATCCCAGCACGTTAGAAGGCCCCCTAAAAAGCTGAGTGCATCCTTTGCATTCCATTTGCTTAACTGTATGCCACAAATACTTCTTTGTAGTTGATGAGTCATCTTCTCCTGTTTCATCTCTTGAAGGTAGGCTATTGTACATTTTGAAAGTCCGATGACTTCCTTGATAGCACGCCTCTTGTTTGGTTTATCCGACCCCCTAGTATTTCAATATAGGATTGACATATTTGGTTTTCAGAACGTTGAGTGCAGAGGTTTATACGGAGAAGCTGTATTATTGATAGATAGTAATTGTATAGGCCTATGTAAAGAAAAGCAGCTTTAGTTATCTGCATACTTTCCATTCCAAAAAAGCTTTAGATCTAGGTGTTTAGTAGGATAGGAGAAAGTATAATACATGCTTGTGGGAGATTAGAGGAACCAAAAGTCTGTGTAGCCAAGTTCTTGCAATTCTGTTTGAAATCACATAGATGGTGCTTGAAGATGTGGATGATTCTCATCAAGTATGAGTTGAGGCAATAGGCATTTTGCAGTGGTGAAATTCCATCTCTCTGAGCTTTTCAATGGCTGTGATCTGACTAGCTTGGTTGAGAATGATCCCACACTGGTTGCCAAGCTTAATGAGTTCTATATTTGTGAGGGAGTTGATAAAAAAAATATCAGCTTCATTGAGATAATCTTCGATCAATCCCAAAGCCTTAACCTTTTTTGCCCTCTGCCTTACACTATGTTTTGAATTACCGATAGCCATTAGCTGTTGTGGCTTGCGATCATTTATGTTAGGGTCGATGGGTAGGTTGCTGTAGGAATGAGTAGTAGGGAGCGCAGTCGGTCCATGCGGTGCTTTTAAAGTATCAAGGATCCTGGCAAAGACAGTAGAAACAAGTACCAACGGTTGGTTGTCGACCGGAGCTGGGTTCAAATTTGAGGCAGGGCCGAGGAGAGCAAAGGAGCTCCAACGGTTTAAATCTGATCTGACATCAGTAGTTATAGGATGAGAGGTTGGCTTGACAGTGATGTCAATAGGGGTAGCTAAGTGTACCACGGTTAGGTGAAAGGGTGTGGGTAGGCTTGTAGGTATTGCTGAAGAAGCCGGATTAGTGACTAAGTTCCAAATTAGAGAGTAGAGGAATGCCTACAATTTGTTACCGAGGTGGGATAGGTTTCCTTCCGCATGCATTTGGAGGCCACAACTTCATGAGTCAATCTTGAGACGGCCTCCAGTTTGGGGAAGGAGTATCAGTTGCACTAGTTCTTCGCTTTGCACCCCGTCTCATCTGCTCCCCTCTTTTCACCATATCAGAACTCTACATCATCTTCATCCTCATTTTTAGAATCACTGCTATCCGATGAGTCTCTGAAAGGAACATACTCAGAAATAAAGTTAATTTTGACCTTCACATGTATAAAAAGGGTCCTACTGTGACAGCAATTGATTCGGGTATATCATCAACATCTTCACAAAAGAACTGAAGATCAAAGCTGGTGAGATCTTCCCAACTTAAACACTTTCTACTTGCTCTATGTGGGATGCCAAAACTCAAAATAATAGCAGCCACAGCCTCAGAATTTCAGCAAACAAGTGGGAGGTTTAAGAGACTAGCACCTACCTTCAGCTTGAGTTTGTGTGGGAGTCTACCTCGGAATTGATCCCACTGACTTACCTGAAGATGAAAACCTTCTCCTTTGATTCACCCAGTAGTCATTAGTTGATGAACAATATCTACTGATGGACAGGAGACAAAGAAATGGTTGTTTGTCGCAAGCTTCCTACCGGTCCAAGAGCCGGGAACTTGAGCTTTGTGCGCTAGTATACTTTGGACATCATCTTCTCTAATCAGCCTCACAGTAACTTCAACGAAAGCTACTGGCAGTATTAAAATGCTTGCATGTGTGTATGAGAGAGAGAGAGAGAGAGAGAGAGAGAGAGAGAGAGAGAGAGATTTGACAGTGTTATTGTCATGCCTCCGATCCGAGATTGTGAATCGAGGGTCATGGCAACTGTTGGTGCAAAAATCCGCCTGCGCCGGAGAAGCTGGAGTTGAGGAGGCCGCGGTCGCCGCCGGGACCTGCAAGGGAAGTCTAAACCGGAGGTGGGGTTGCTCCGGCAAGACCCTCCGACGCTCAAGTCAGTTCTCTGCCTCAACAAGAATGGAGTGCTCGAACGGAGAATTTAGCAGAGTTTTGAGATAAGAGAAATGAGCTTAAAAAATAACGTATCTGAGTCCCCCCTTTTATAGGCGGGGGAGGCAACGGACTGATGGCGACGTGCGTAACTGCCTGGTAGTGGGCCGCCCATGGTCAGGGGAATTGATTGCGAAAGATAGTGGAGCGGACACGCGGGTATCACCTCGACTTGCCACGTGGAATCTGTTATGAAGGGTGGAGCAGCGTCCGTCGTCAGGGGAACCGCATGGTATCCGTCGCAGGAGGTGGAGCAGGTTCGTGGCCGTAACCGTGGCCTGCCAGGGGGATAATGGAGCTGTGCGGAGTCCGCCACAGGAGGTGGAGCAGGTTCGTGGCCGTTACTGCGGCCTGCCAGGGGGATAATGGAGCTGTACGGAGTCCGCCACAGGAGGTGGAGCAGGGTCGCGGCCATTTTGAGGGCCTGTCAGGGGGCGTGGATCTGTCGACTGAAGCTCGGCAACGGTCGGAGCCGTCGTGAGCGGAGCCCGGCTCCCGTAGGAGTCCGGGCGGAGCTGTTCTGATGTCGGCGGCGGAGCCCGGCTCCCGTAGGAGTCCGGGCGGAGCAGCGCTTGCTGATGGCGGTGGAGCCCGGCTCCCGTAGGAGTCCGGGCGGAGCTGCGCTGCAAACAAAGTCAAGGGTGAAGTCCGGCTCTCGTAAGAGTCCGGACTGAGCTTACCAGCAATTGATATTGAGAGCGGAGCCCGGCTCCCGTAGGAGTCCGGGCGGAGCTGTTTTGATGTCGGCGGTGGAGCCCGGCTCCCGTAGGAGTCCGGGCGGAGCAGCACTTGCTGATGGCGGTGGAGCCCGGCTCCCGTAGGAGTCCGGGCGGAGCAGCGCTTGCTGATGGTGGTGGGGCCTAGCTCCCGTAGGAGTCCGGACGGAGCTGCACTTGCTGATGTCGTCGGAGCCCGGCTCCCGTAGGAGTCCGGGCGGAGCTGCGCTGCAAACAAAGTCAAGGGTGAAGTCCGGCTCTCGTAAGAGTCCGGACTGAGCTTACCAGCAATTGATATTGAGAGCGGAGCCCGGCTCCCGTAGGAGTCCGGGCGGAGCTGTTTTGATGTCGGCGGCGGAGCCCGGCTCCCGTAGGAGTCCGGGCGGAGCAGCGCTTGCTGACGTCGTCGGAGCCCGGCTCCCGTAGGAGTCCGGGCGGAGCTGCACTTGCTGATGCCGTCGGTGGAGCCCGGCTCCCGTAGGAGTCCGGGCGGAGCAGCGCTTGCTGATGGCGGTGGAGCCCGGCTCCCGTAGGAGTCCGGGCGGAGCTGCACTTGCTGATGTCGTCGGAGCCCGGCTCCCGTAGGAGTCCGGGCGGAGCTGCACTGCAAACAAAGTCAAGGGTGAAGTCCGGCTCTCGTAAGAGTCCGGACTGAGCTTACCAGCAATTGATGTTGAGAGTGGAGCCCGGCTCCCGTAGGAGTCCGGGCGGAGCTGTTTTGATGTCGGCGGCGGAGCCCGGCTCCCGTAGGAGTCCGGGCGGAGCAGCGTTTGCTGACGTCGTCGGAGCCCGGCTCCCGTAGGAGTCCGGGCGGAGCTGCGCTGCAAACAAAGTCAAGGGTGAAGTCCGGCTCTCGTAAGAGTCCGGACTGAGCTTACCAGCAATTGATGTTGAGAGCAGAGCCCGGCTCCCGTAGGAGTCCGGGCGGAGCTGTTTTGATGTCGGCGGCGGAGCCCGGCTCCCGTAGGAGTCCGGGCGGAGCAGCGTTTGCTGACGTCGTCGGAGCCCGGCTCCCGTAGGAGTCCGGGCGGAGCTGCACTTGCTGATGCCGTCGGTGGAGCCCGGCTCCCGTAGGAGTCCGGGCGGAGCAGCGCTTGCTGATGGCGGTGGGGCCCGGCTCCTGTAGGAGTCCGGGCGGAGCTGCACTTGCTGATGTCGTCGGAGCCCGACTCCCGTAGGAGTCCGGGCGGAGCTGCGCTTGCTGATGCCGTCGGTGGAGCCCGGCTCCCGTAGGAGTCCGGGCGGAGCTGCGCTTGCTGATGCCGTCGGTGGAGCCCGGCTCCCGTAGGAGTCCGGGCGGAGCTGCGCTTGCTGATGCCGTCGGTGGAGCCCGGCTCCCGTAGGAGTCCGGGCGGAGCTGCACTTGCTGATGCCGTCGGTGGAGCCCGGCTCCCGTAGGAGTCCGGGCGGAGCTGCACTTGCTGATGCCGTCGGTGGAGCTCGGCTCCCGTAGGAGTCCGGGCGGAGCTGCACTTGCTGATGTCGTCGGTGGAGCCCGGCTCCCGTAGGAGTCCGGGTGGAGCAGCGCTTGCTGACGTCGGTTCCGTCGTGGGTTCCGGCTGTGGATATTTTATACCCAACACCAGTCCCCCTACATCCGAGTTTTGAATTTCAAACGAAGGAAGTACACAGAAGTACAGCCGGAACCGTCCCTTCGAATCCCGCGCCCCGCCGCTCCCAGATATTTTGGCATTAAATGAGCGCGTGCCGGAGTCTTTTCGAATTGGGGCGGAACGAGGGGACGCTTCGAAGACCCCGCAAGTACGCTGGCCTAGGTACGGCGCAATCATGGCCCTGCCAACCGCCAGCCGCCTTCAGCCGTCTGCCATGGGGAGTGGGACACGTGTCGAGCGCGGACTGGCCTGGGGGGATTCGAGATCATTATGGCGTCGGATCCCAGGGTCTATTTAAACCCGTCCTCCCCCCTTCAGGCGTCCTACTCCATTTTTGATTTTCGCTGGCGTCCGTCATCTCCCCGAGAGTCTGCTCTTGCGAACGCCCTTTCGAGCCGTAGGCACCTTCCGTCTCTCGCCCCCTGGGTCCTCAGAGCAAGATAGGTTAGTGCCCACCTTCTTTTCACCGCCTAGGGCTCTTTCGTCTTTTCATTCTCTTCGTGTCTTCCTCCGGGTTGACCTTTGGCGCTTCGTTCCCCTCTCAATTTGCCTTTCTAGAGCCCTTTAGGTTCTTCCCCGAGAAAAAATGTCTTCTGAATCTTCTGTCCCCGTAAGTTCTGGGAGTTCTTCTGCTTCGAATCCCCAGGCCCCCGTTTCTGCGGATGAACCCGCGCTCGGGGCAGGGTCTCGTCCGGTTTTCGCGTCGGGCGCCATTTCGTGTTCGTCGACTCCGGACGAACTTCTCCTGATAAGGGCTCGATACGGGGTCCCTGCGGAGTACGACCTGGAGCTTCCTGGCCCCTCTGATAGGGCCAGCGCCCCCCCCCCCGGCTGCTTTTGTCTGTATCAGGAGGCCTTTCGCGCCGGGCTTCGGCTTCCGCTCCCAAACTTCGTCGCCGCCTTCTTTCGTTTTTTAGATATTTCACTTGCTTCTGTTGCCCCGAATTCCTTTAGGTTTTTAATAGGGTTTCTCTCTCTCTGCCACATAGCCGAGGTCCAGCCATCCCTCTCCTTATTCAGACATTTCTACACCTTCAAACGCCATCCTTCAGCGAAGGACTGGTGGTACTTCTCCCCTCAGTTCGGCAAGAAGGGGTTGCTGAAGGGCGCCCCTTCTTCGATTCACAACTGGAAGGAGAAATTCCTCTTTGTTTACTGCCCGACCCTGGAATTGGGCCTACCCCCTTGGGGGTCTCTGAGGGATTCCGTCCGCCGGGCTCCTGGCCTAGGAGAGGACGACCTTCAGGCCGCCCAGAAGCTCCTGAGCTATCCCGCTCCTTCCCTTCCAAACCTGCTGAGGGAGCCGCTTCTCTTCAACATCGGCCTGAGCCCTCAAGATCCAGCAAGTATACATCTTTCCTTTTCTTGTCTTCTTCTTCCCTCTCTTCCTTTCTCTCTCCTTTTTCCTCTTTCTTCTTTTCTTTTCTCTTTTTTTCTTTTTTTTTTTTTTTTTTTTGGACTGACTGGTGCTGCTTTTTCCTTCTTCTTTTCTTCTTCTTTCTTTTTTCTTTTTTTTTTTTTTTTTTTTTTTTAGCAATGGACGCCGAAGCCACACGGATGCTTGCCAAGGCCATGAGAGCCCAGAAAAGGAAGGGCGCGACGACTTCCGGCTCGACGAAGAGGGCCAGGGTGGAGGAGACGAGCCTGGCCGCGCCCGTCCAGGCGACCCCGACGATCGACATTCCTTCGGATGCCGAGCCAGCGGCCCCCCGGGCTCCCCCAGGGAGCCCACCGACTGAGGTCCCAATTCTGGAGGTTCGCCCTGTGGAGGCGCCTGCCGCGGGGAGGAGGAGAAAATCGGTGGCCCGCAGGCCGAGCAGCCACCGAGCCGCTGCAGACGAGTCCGTCTGCTCCGAGGGGGGATCGGAGAATCCCTTCAACGATAAGGCTCTAATCCGTCGGCTGCTCGATGGTTGCATCCTGTCCGATGTCGTGGAGAGGATCGACCGCGCCGATCCCGAGCAGTGGGCTTGGGACACCTTGGGGTCCTTCCTTGAGGTAAGCGGATTTTTATTTGCACAGTTGCCTCGGTCTTTGTTGTAATTCTCCATCTGTCTTTGCAGATCGGGCACCAGCTCTTCGCCTATGTCGAGGCGTCGGGCCGCATGAGAAGAGATCTCCTCCGGGCGGAGGAGCGCTGCCAAGACGAGGTCATTCATCTTCAAGCGAAGACGGCCGAGGTGGCCGCCCTCCGGGAGGCCCTGGAGAGAGAGAGACAGGACCGGGAAGAGGAAAGACAAGCCCGGGAGGAGGAGAGACAAGCCCGGGAGGCGGAGAGACGGAGCCTGGAGGAGTCGGTGAGGAAGGCGGAGGCCGAGGTCGCCCAGCTGGCCGAGCAAACCCCGGTTCTGGTCTCGGAGGCCAGGACCCTTGCGGTGGAGGAGTTCAAGGCCTCCGCGGAGATGAGGGAGCTGAACGTCCAGTTCGGCCTGGAGGCATTTACCAAAGGGTTTGAGCTTTGCCGGGAGAAGGTGGCCAGCAGATATCCCGATCTTGGCCTCGAATTCTTGGAGGAGTCCGACGACGAGGCCGGCCCTTCGCCCGCCGCCACAGCAGTTGCACCCCCCGCGCCGAACTCTCCACCCCCCGCTCCCGAGGTCTGAGACCTCCGACCTTGTATCTTTCTTTTGTTATCATGCTTCCTTTTCATTTGTCTTCAAGATCAATCAATAAAGCCGAATTCCTTTTTGTGGATGATTTTTTCCTCCCTCTGCTCCTTCTTTCTGGCCTTTCTTCTTGTAACGAATCGGTCTTTGACGCTTGCCTCTTCCAATGGCAGCGCCCCGCCGAAGCACTCCCCCTGCCCCTGGGGGTCCCGCTGAAGTCGACTATCCAGCGGCTCAAAAAGGAAGTCCTCCACTTGACGAAGAAGTTGAAAAAGTCGGAGGGCGAGCTCCGCCAGGCGAAAAAATGCTACTCCGAGGCCGCTGCCGAGGCCGCCCACTTCAGGAGTATCCAAGTGAGGGCGATCATGGACTACAGTCGGCGGAAGGCGAGCTTCACAAAAGAGCTTGAGGAATGTAAGAAGAGCGCCAGTGACCGAACTTGGGCTCAAGAGGCCCGGATCAGCGCCCTTAAAGTGGAGCTGTCGGCTGCCAAGAGGAGGATCGGCCAGCTGGAAGGGAACTCACCCCGACTCACAGCGCGGGATGAGCAGATATGGTCACAAAAAGTTTCCGACCTCCAGAAGCAGCTTCAAGATGCTGAGATGAGCCACGATGTGCAGCGGGCCAGCTGGCGCCGACAGGTAGAGGAGTACAAGGAGAGATTCCGTCGAGCGGCGGATGAGGTAGTTCGTCTCCAGAGGCAGTTGGTTACTAGGGCGCAGCTTGCTAACGCCCAAGATAACGAAGAGCTCCAAGCCCTGAGAGGCTCTGTCGAAGGGATTTCTGTCTCCCTTGGGGAGAAGACAGCTGAGCTACAACAAGTAAAAATTCAACTGCGGCTTGAGCGGAAGGCCATCGCGGACGCAGAGGCGGAGTCTGAAGTGTTGCGGAAGTGGCATCGGGAAGCGGAGGCTGAGGTCCGGCGACTTCGTCAGGCGCTCCAGGACGTGCTGCGAAAGAAGGAAGAACTAGAAGAAACGGTGGAGAGCCTGAGGCCATCTTCGTTCGCGTGTAGTACTGATAATGTCGATTGTTGGGCCTTTCTTGTCGTTTGGCTTGTTTGATGTAGATGTCGCCGTGGGGGGGGGAGCTCCTTCCTTCCATCCGATCTTGTTGCGCGGTCGAGTCTTGCTACCATCATTGACCCCTGTCGTGGAAGTGGCGATGAGAGCCCGGCTCCAGTGGGAGTCCGGGCTAAGTCTTACCGGGCGACGGAACCCGGCTCCCGTAGGAGTCCGGGTGAAGTCTGGCTTGGCGGCGGAACCCGGCTCCCGTAGGAGTCCGGGTGAAGTCTTGCTTGGCGGCGGAACCCGGCTCCCGTAGGAGTCCGGGTGAAGTCTTGCTTGGCGGTGGAACCCAGCTCCCGTAGGAGTCCGGGTGAAGTCTTGCTTGGCGGCGGCACCCGGCTCCCGTAGGAGTCCGGGTGAAGTCTTACCTTGGCGGTGGAACCCGGCTCCCGTAGGAGTCCGGGTGGAGCCTACCTTTGCGGCGGAACCCGGCTCCCGTAGGAGTCCGGGCCTTCCATTTTGCTTGGGCCGGTGGCGAGGTTCTCGTCATCAGCCTGGCTTGTGGGGGCGCGTTAGGGCGCTGTAAGGCCTCTCCCCCCTCCGGTCTAAAAGAATCGGGCCTTCGACATTGCTCAAGTTAGGGCGAGGTTTTCCTCCTGTCCCTAACAGGGCTGTGGGGGCACATTAGGGCGTTGTAAGGCCTCTCCCCCCATCCGGTCTAAAAGAACCGGGCCTTCGACATTGCTCAAGTTAGGGCGAGGTTTTCCTCCTGTCCCTAACAGGGCTGTGGGGGCACATTAGGGCGTTGTAAGGCCTCTCCCCCCATCCGGTCTAAAAGAACCGGGCCTTTGACTTTGCTCAAGTTAGGGCGAGGTTTTCCTCCTGTCCTTAACAGGGCTGTGGGGGCACATTAGGGCGTTGTAAGGCCTCTCCCCCCATCCGGTCTAAAAGAACTGGGCCTTTGGCTTTGCTCATGTCAGGACGAGGTTCTCCTCCTGTTCCTGACACGGCCGTTGTTTTTTGGAGAGGTCATATCCAGTCATAATACATCCGCGTTAAGCAGGAGGGGTGCGTTAGCTAGAAAGAAAAGTAGATTCAAAACGAAACAGTAAGCAATACATTTACAGTTCTCCCGCTCCTCCTTGAGGCCCTCCGGCGATGGAGTCGATGGTCCCGATAGGAGGCCGATCTCCGGGCTGCTCCTCCCTCTTCTGTGGTTCGGGCGGTGGGAGGGCTCTTGGCCGGTCTCCTCTACCCTCGGGCCTGCGGCGGATGAATCTGTCGAGCCGACCTCGCCGGATGAGCTCCTCGATCTCGTCCTGGAGCTGGATGCACTCTTCGGTGTCGTGGCCGTGGTCGCGGTGGTAGAGGCAGAACTTGTTGGGGTTGCGCTTCCCAGGGTGCGTGCGCATCCTCTCCGGCCTAGGATCAGCTCCCTGACCTCCATTAGTACCTGGGCCTTCGAGGCGTTGAGGGGGGCGTAGCTGCGGAACTTCCCTGGAGGGGAACCCCGCCGAAACCTGTTGTCCGGGCTTCTCTGCCTGCGTGCCCGGGGTGGAGTATGGGCGTGCTTGTGCCCAGGAGGGGATCGGGAGCGAGGCCGGGCTTCCCTTGGCCTCTTCTCAACTGCGGGCTTGCCAGAATCTCCCGCTTGGCGCTCCCTCGCAGTCTCTTCATCCTTCATTTTGAAGGCCTCTTCCGCTCGGGCGTATCCTTCAGCCCGAGCCAGTAGATCAGCAAAATCCCTGGGGTACTTCTTCTCCAGGGAGTACAAGAGGTCATTCTTCTGAAGGCCACCTTTTAGGGCGGCCATGGCAACCGACTGGTCCAAGTTCCGGACCTCCAACGCCGCGATGTTGAAGCGGTTGATGTAGGCCCGTATGGACTCCCCTTCCCTCTGCTTGATGTTGATGAGGGACTCCGAACCTTTCCGGGGACGTCGGCTGCTGACAAAATGGGCCACGAATTGGTGGCTCATTTGGTCGAAGGAGAAGATGGTACCCGGCTTCAGTGTCGAGTACCAGTTTCTTGCCGCTCCCTTCAAAGTAGACGGGAAAGCCCGGCATAAGATGGCGTCGGGGGCACCATGAAGCAGCATCATTGTCCGAAAGGCCTCCAGGTGGTCCACCGGGTCCGACGTCCCGTCGTAGCTTTCAAACTGGGGGAGCTTGAAATTCGGCGGGATCGGTTCCCGCATAATCATTTGGGAGAAGGGAGGGTCAGTGTAGATATCCTCACCGTAAGCGGGAGGTGCATGGCGGAGTTCTTCGATCCGCCGGTTCATCTCCTGGAGCCTCCGATCCAGGAAATCCTCTCGACTTCGAGTCTCGAGGGTCCTTTGGCAGAACGGGGGCAGGGATCTCCCAGGGTGGAGTCGTGGTCCGACTGAGGGCTCTCCACCCTTGGATTCGCCTTCTCGGGGAGGACGGGGTGGCTAGCCCAGGTGGCCCGCCCCACCGTCGGGTTCTGGCATTCCGGAGATGCCCCTTCCGGATGCGCCGACGCCTGCGGCGGCTGCTGCTGCATCGCCTGTACGGCCTCGACGAGGCCCTTGACCTGCTGCGCCAGCAAGTCAAACTGCTCCGTGCCGACCACCGTCGCCGGAGGGGAGGAGGAGCTGGCTGAGAAACGGGTGGGGAGGCCGGAGCCTGAGATCTTGCCGCGGAGGTCGTGGACCGCCGGGTGGACGCCCTGCGCGGAGGCATCGGGTGCCGGTCTCGCGGGGAGGATTAGGGGTAAATGACGGAGAGATGGCCGGAGGTGGCTCCGTTGAGCGCTCCTTCAAGAACAAGGGTGCTGCGAAGATACAAACCCCTTCCTCTAGCGCCAATCCTGTTGGTGCAAAAATCCGCCTGCGCCAGAGAAGCTGGAGTTGAGGAGGCCGCGGTCGCCGCCGGGACCTGCAAGGGAAGTCTAAACCGGAGGTGGGGTTGCTCCGGCAAGACCCTCCGACGCTCAAGTCAGTTCTCTGCCTCAACAAGAATGGAGTGCTCGAACGGAGAATTTAGCAGAGTTTTGAGATAAGAGAAATGAGCTTAAAAAATAACGTATCTGAGTCCCCCCTTTTATAGGCGGGGGAGGCAACGGACTGATGGCGACGTGCGTAACTGCCTGGTAGTGGGCCGCCCATGGTCAGGGGAATTGATTGCGAAAGATAGTGGAGCGGACACGCGGGTATCACCTCGACTTGCCACGTGGAATCTGTTATGAAGGGTGGAGCAGCGTCCGTCGTCAGGGGAACCGCATGGTATCCGTCGCAGGAGGTGGAGCAGGTTCGTGGCCGTAACCGTGGCCTGCCAGGGGGATAATGGAGCTGTGCGGAGTCCGCCACAGGAGGTGGAGCAGGTTCGTGGCCGTTACTGCGGCCTGCCAGGGGGATAATGGAGCTGTACGGAGTCCGCCACAGGAGGTGGAGCAGGGTCGCGGCCGTTTTGAGGGCCTGTCAGGGGGCGTGGATCTGTCGACTGAAGCTCGGCAACGGTCGGAGCCGTCGTGAGCGGAGCCCGGCTCCCGTAGGAGTCCGGGCGGAGCTGTTCTGATGTCGGCGGCGGAGCCCGGCTCCCGTAGGAGTCCGGGCGGAGTAGCGCTTGCTGATGGCGGTGGAGCCCGGCTCCCGTAGGAGTCCGGGCGGAGCTGCGCTGCAAACAAAGTCAAGGGTGAAGTCCGGCTCTCGTAAGAGTCCGGACTGAGCTTACCAGCAATTGATATTGAGAGCGGAGCCCGACTCCCGTAGGAGTCCGGGCGGAGCTGCGCTGCAAACAAAGTCAAGGGTGAAGTCCGGCTCTCGTAAGAGTCCGGACTGAGCTTACCAGCAATTGATATTGAGAGCGGAGCCCGACTCCCGTAGGAGTCCGGGCGGAGCTGTTTTGATGTCGGCGGTGGAGCCCGGCTCCCGTAGGAGTCTGGGTGGAGCAGCGCTTGCTGATGGCGGTGGGGCCCGGCTCCCGTAGGAGTCCGGGCGGAGCTGCACTTGCTGATGTCGTCGGAGCCCGGCTCCCGTAGGAGTCCGGGCGGAGCTGCGCTGCAAACAAAGTCAAGGGTGAAGTCCGGCTCTCGTAAGAGTTCGGACTGAGCTTACCAGCAATTGATATTGAGAGCGGAGCCCGGCTCCCGTAGGAGTCCGGGCGGAGCTGTTTTGATGTCGGCGGCGGAGCCCGGCTCCCGTAGGAGTCCGGGCGGAGCAGCGCTTGCTGACGTCGTCGGAGCCCGGCTCCCGTAGGAGTCCGGGCGGAGCTGCACTTGCTGATGCCGTCGGTGGAGCCCGGCTCCCGTAGGAGTCCGGGCGGAGCAGCGCTTGCTGATGGCGGTGGAGCCCGGCTCCCGTAGGAGTCCGGGCGGAGCTGCACTTGCTGATGTCGTCGGAGCCCGGCTCCCGTAGGAGTCCGGGCGGAGCTGCGCTGCAAACAAAGTCAAGGGTGAAGTCTGGCTCTCGTAAGAGTCCGGACTGAGCTTACCAGCAATTGATGTTGAGAGCGGAGCCCGGCTCCCGTAGGAGTCCGGGCGGAGCTGTTTTGATGTCGGCGGCGGAGCCCGACTCCCGTAGGAGTCTGGGGGAGCAGCGTTTGCTGACGTCGTCGGAGCCCGGCTCCCGTAGGGTCCGGGCAGAGCTGCGCTGCAAACAAAGTCAAGGGTGAAGTCCGGCTCTCGTAAGAGTCCGGACTGAGCTTACCAGCAATTGATGTTGAGAGCGGAGCCCGGCTCCCGTAGGAGTCCGGGCGGAGCTGTTTTGATGTCGGCGGCGGAGCCCGGCTCCCGTAGGAGTCCGGGCGGAGCAGCGTTTGCTGACGTCGTCGGAGCCCGGCTCCCGTAGGAGTCCGGGCGGAGTTGCACTTGCTGATGCCGTCGGTGGAGCCCGGCTCCCGTAGGAGTCCGGGCGGAGCAGCGCTTGCTGATGGCGGTGGGGCCCGGCTCCCGTAGGAGTCCGGGCGGAGCTGCACTTGCTGATGTCGTCGGAGCCCGGCTCCCGTAGGAGTCTGGGCGGAGCTGCACTTGCTGATGCCGTCGGTGGAGCCCGGCTCCCGTAGGAGTCCGGGCGGAGCTGCACTTGCTGATGCCGTCGGTGGAGCCCGGCTCCCGTAGGAGTCCGGGCGGAGCTGCACTTGCTGATGCCGTCGGTGGAGCCCGGCTCCCGTAGGAGTCCGGGCGGAGCAGCGCTTGCTGACGTCAGTTCCGCCGTGGGTTCCGGCTGTGGGTATTTTATACCCAACAGCAACCATCGCATACTCATAGAAAACTTTTTTCATAAGCATGCAAGGCATCTCATCATGATATCTTACACAAAGTTAAATAATTTTTTAATTTTTAATAATCAAATCTTAGTTCAAATAACAAATCAAAATTCAGTGTCCAAAAGAAAAATTAATTATCTGATAAAGTCAATACTTAAAATAAAAGTCTTGAATCAATTCTGAGAAAATTCTAAATCAAATGAGCATTCTCCTTCCCTAATCGCTCTCCCAACCGAAATCCCGCATCATGCTAATTTTCTGGATCTGTAAGAAAAACATAAAACTCATCATGAGCTAAATAGCCCAGTAAGCAGTGTATACCTTTAACTGAATAAATCAGGCAATAATACTGTACATGTCGGTTTACTGATAATTACAAAATCAATATGTAAATTCATGAAATCATAATCATACTATCAATCATATATAAGATTTCAATTCATCATAATTTCAGATTATGCTTATATCATCTTAAATTCATCAATTTCTTAAGTTCTTCTTACCAACCATGACTATGACCACATTTTTCCTGTGGCAGGGTCATAATACCACGTATCTGCTTGCGGTAAGCTGCGAATCATCTGGCAGCCAAGTCTTTTGGAACCGCTGGTCTCGCTGGCGGTTTGTCGCTGGTCTCTCTGGCGACATGTCGCTGGTCTCGCTGGCAACATAAACCCTCAGGACAATCAATTGCCAACGTATATGCCCCCATTGGTGGAGTCCTTTACATAGTCAGGTTGTCAAATTCATATCATCTTCCAATTCATATATTATTTTTAAAAATAATATAAATAAATGATATTCGAGTCAAATCAATCATATCATTCTTTATGATCATACATCATCATAATAATTTTTCAACAAATAACTTCAATCATAAATAATTTCTACAATTAACTTCAATCATAAATAATTTCAACAATTATTTTTAATAAATATTTTCAATCACAAGCATGCCATGAATTTATTTAATTTAGAATTTATAATTTATCAGATAAATTCAATAAAAGTAAACACTACTTACCTCAAAAGAAAATCCAAACTAAGAATTCTAGAAATCTTGAAAATCTTTCTCCGAACCTGATACGTCAAATATCATATTTTTGATCAAAATTTTATCGAATTAAAAAAAATTAAAATTTATTAAAATCCATTGTCCTTACATGGATTAACTAGACGACAGCATCCAGGATTTTTGGATTTATCCATGAAAACTCTTCTTATATTTCTTTTAATTATTATTGTTGGTGCAAAAATCCGCCTGCGCCGGAGAAGCTGGAGTTGAGGAGGCCGCGGTCGCCGCCGGGACCTGCAAGGGAAGTCTAAACCGGAGGTGGGGTTGCTCCGGCAAGACCCTCCGACGCTCAAGTCAGTTCTCTGCCTCAACAAGAATAGAGTGCTCGAACGGAGAATTTAGCAGAGTTATGAGATAAGAGAAATGAGCTTAAAAAATAACGTATCTGAGTCCCCCCTTTTTATAGGCGGGGGAGGCAGCGGACTGATGGCGACGTGTGTAACCGTCTGGTAGTGGGCCGCCCACGGTCAGAGAAATTAATTATGGAGAGTGGTGGGGTAGACTCGTGGCTGTTGTCATAGTCTGCCACGTATGGCCTGTTGCGGATAGTGGGGCGGCGTCCGTTGCCGCTAGCTGTCAGTGAGTAGTGGGATCGTGCAGCACCTGCCGCAGGGAGTGGGACAGAATCGTGGCCGTTTGCTACAGCCTGTCAGGGAGTAATGGGTCCGTTGCTGGAGCCGCGTAGAATCCGCTGTAGGACCTGGAACAGGATCATGATTGTTGTCGCGATCTGCCTTGTCGATTGAGGTTCGGCCGCGGTTGAAGTCCGGCCTCCGTAGGAGCCCGGGTGGAACCGCTCTGATGTCGAAGGTGGAGCCCGGCTCCCGTAGGAGTCCGGGCGGAGCCGCTCTGATGTCGAAGGTGGAGCCCGGCTCCCGTAGGAGTCCGGGCGGAGCCGCTCTGATGTCGGAGGTGGAGCCCGGCTCCCGTAGGAGTCCGAGCGGAGCCGTTCTGATGTCGGAGGTGGAGCCCGGCTCCCGTAGGAGTCCGGGCGGAGCCGTTCTGGTGTCGAAGGTGGAGCCCAGCTCCCGTAGGAGTTCGGGCGGAGCCGTTCTGATGTCGGAGGTGGAGCCCGGCTCCCGTAGGAGTCCGGGCGGAGCCGCTCTGATGTCGGAGGTGGAGCCCGGCTCCCGTAGGAGTCCGGGCGGAGCCGCTCTGATGTCGGAGGTGGAGCCCGGCTCCCGTAGGAGTCCGGGCGGAGCCGTTCTGATGTCGGAGGTGGAGCCCGGCTCCCGTAGGAGTCCGGGCGGAGCCGTTCTGGTGTCGAAGGTGGAGCCCGGCTCCCGTAGGAGTCCGGGAGGTGCTGCTGCAAACAAAGTCAAGGGTGAAGTCCGGCTCTGATAGGAGTCCGGATTGAGCTTACCAGCGATTGATATTGAGAGCGGAGCCCGACTCCCGTAAGAGTCCGGGCGGAGCTGTTTTGATGTTGGCGGCGGAGCCCGGCTCCCGTAGGAGTTCAGGCGGAGCAGCGCTTGCTGATGGCGGTGGTGCCCGGCTCCCGTAGGAGTCCAGGCGGAGCTGCACTTGCTGATGGCGGTGGAGCCCGGCTCCCGTAGGAGTCCGGGCGGAGCTGCACTGATGTCGAAGATGGAGCCCGGCTCCCGTAGGAGTCCGGGCGGAGCCGTTCTGGTGGGAATTTCGGCCGCGGGTATTTTATACCCAACACCAGTCCCCCTACTTCCAAGTTTGAATTTCAAGCGAAGGAAGTACACAGAGAGAGATGCGCAGCCGAAATTGCCTCTTCGATCCCTGTGCGCGGCTGTCTCCACTTAATGTGCGCGTGTCAGGATCCGTTTTCTGGCAAAGGCGACTTGAAAAGTCTTTTCGAAACCCCCGTTGAAACGCGATCCCAGGCGTCGCCCTGTGGGAATCTGTGAGCGGTCAACCCTCGATAGCAACGAAGCGGATAAGCGCGACACGCGGCACACACCATCTGGCCCAGGAATTCTCGCTGTCATAACTGCGCCAGGATCCATCGGCTATTTAAACCCTTCGATCCATTCACGGTCTCATCCCGACGTTCTTCTTTTCCCCTGAGAGTCTTGCTCCCCTCGTGCCAATTCTCGCCGCCTTTTGCCCATCAATCCTTCTCGTAGGGTTTCCACACCATGTCCTCAACTCTGGAGGCTGTTCTTGAGGGGATTGTTAGGGCTTGGAGGAAGGTGAGGAGGAGGACGACGGTCGGTGAGAATCTCTGTCATCTCAGAGGGGGCCCAAGGAAGAATTCCTTCAACAACAGGGGTTTAATATCGGGGGCTGTTGTAGAAGCTATTCTGCCCGCAAATTTCGGAGCAGTAAGGTGGGGCAATACCGGTCAAGAGGGCAGAATAGACGTCACAAGTCATGACGGGATCCTTGACGCCGTCGGGGCCAAGGGACCAGAGACGGTTGATGGCGGGGCGGTAGAACTTGTTGCGGAGACGGTGGAAGTAGCGCATGCCGACCTTGCCGGAGCGTCTCAGGTGGCGGCCGTCATGGCTACGGCTCTTCTTGAAACAGGTCTTCGTTACTGCCGTTGTTACCCCCGCCGCCTTCGGAGATCAATCCCACCCCTTTCTCACTAAGGTCGGAACTTTGGGGACAGAATGAAGAGAGATGGGGCGAGAGATGTTACACGCACTGGAGAATGCGACTGAGAAGAACAGAGACGGGAAGAGGAATTTGCAGCTTGGATCGGCTTCCGGTTCATCCTGCCTGAACCATGCTTTGCGAGACATGTATTTTCTTTTTCTCTCTTTCCTGACCCGCGGGTCCTGTAACGTGTGCTTCTATCAAATAAAATAGTGATTTCAGTACCTTGTTTACCTCTCGTGTCAAATAATTGTCTGCCGAACTTCTTTCCTTCTCTTTGCCTGTGTCATGCCGTTCCAAGACCGTCGGCGACCTTTTCAGTTTATGTGGGGTCGTCTTTCACCGGGCTTCTTTTCAGTTTTTCCTGCTGTTGGGAGATGTCCACTTGTCGGGTTTGCTGGGATCTTTCTCCGCTGGAGTTGGGGCTAGGTTCGAAGAAGCTCCTGGAAGTTGAAGCAGCATAGTTTTCATAAGAAGTAGGGCAAAGTTTTTCTGCAATCAAAGTCATAAGTAAAATCTAGCTTCCGTAGAAGTCCGGGCGGAGCCGCTCTAATGTCGAAGGTGGAGCCCGGCTCCCGTAGGAGTCCGGGCAAAGCCTTTTCGTGGCGGAGCCCGGCTCCCGTAGGAGTCTGGGCGAAACCTTTTGGTGACGGAACCCGGCTCCCGTAGGAGTCCGGGCGAAACCTTTTGGTGGCGGAACCCGGCTCCCGTAGGAGTCCGGGCGAAACCTTTTGGTGGCGGAACCCGGCTCCCGTAGGAGTCCGGCGAAACCTTTGTGCGGAACCCGCTCCCGTAGGAGTCCGGGCCTTACTCTCCCTCATGTCAGGACGAGGTTCTCCTCCTGTTCCTGACAGGGCTGTGGGGGCACGTATGGGCGCTGCGAGGCTCTCCCCCCATCCGGTCTAAAGGAACCGGCCTTCGACTTTGCTCAAGTTAGGGCGAGGTTCTCCTCCTGTCCCTAACAGGCTGTGGGGCACATATGGGCGTTGTGAGGCCTCTCCCCCCATCCGGTCTAAAGGAACCGGGCCTTCGACTTTGCTCAAGTTAGGGCGAGGTTCTCCTCCTTCCCTAACAGGGCTGTGGGGGCACATATGGGCGTTGTGAGGCCTCTCCCCCCATCCGGTCTAAAGGAACCGGGCCTTCGACTTTGCTCAAGTTAGGGCGAGGTTCTCCTCCTGTCCCTAACAGGGCTGTGGGGGCACATATGGGCGTTGTGAGGCCTCTCCCCCCATCCGGTCTAAAAAACCGGGCCTTCGACTTTGCTCAAGTTAGGGCGAGGTTCTCCTCCTGTCCCTAACAGGGCTGTGGGGGCACATATGGGCGTTGTGAGGCCTCTCCCCCCATCCGGTCTAAAGGAACCGGGCCTTCGACTTTTGTAAGATTGCGTTCTCGTTTTTGATACCGTCTGCTTGAATTGTCCCTAGACAAGTGGGCACACATTTTTCGATTAGGATGAAATCACTGGTAGTATATCCGTAAGTTTTCTGAGTTCCATGGTCGCGGGAGGTCGGCCCCTCCGAGCTCCTTAAGATAATAAGTCCCAGGTCGGACTACTTCTTTGATCTCATAAGGTCCTTCCCAATTTGGGGCTAGCTTCCCCTGGGCCTGCGGCTGTGAAACAGCAGCTCGTCGGAGTACAAGATCCCCCGCTCTAAATGTCCTATTCTTGACTCGGGCGTTATAATATCGGGCAACCTTCTGTCTGTAGGCCGCCACTCGGACCTGAGCGATCTCCCGCCTTTCTTCCAGTAGGTCGAGGTTGGCCCTGAGATCTTGTGCATTCTGGGGTTCGTCGAACGCCACGACTCGTGCCGATGGGAGTTTAAGTTCGATCGGGATGACGGCTTCTGTACCAAAGGCTAGAGCAAAGGGAGTCTCTCCCGTAGGCAACCTCCGGGTAGTTCGGTACGCCCATAGCACATGGTAAAGCTCGTCCGCCCAAGTTCCTTTCGCTTTTTCAAGCCTTGTCTTGATTCCCTGCAAAAGGGTTCTGTTCGTTACCTCGGCTTCACCGTTTGCCTGGGGATGGGCCACTGATGTGAACTTGTGGGAGATGTTTAGGTCTTCACAGAATTCAGCAAATCTGGCTCCCGCGAATTGCCGTCCATTATCAGTGATCAGTGTTCGAGGTAAACCGAACCTGCACACTATTGATTTCCAGACGAAATCCTGCACTTTCGCTTCTGTGATTTTGGCTAGTGGTTCGGCCTCGACCCATTTGGTGAAGTAGTCGATTGCCACAAGGAGGAATTTCCTTTGACCGGACGCCATGGGAAAGGGGCCAAGAATATCCATCCCCCATTGCGCAAAAGGCCATGGGGCACTCAGGGGTGTGAGCTCGGTAGCAGGTTGTCTCTGGACGTTGGCGTACCTTTGGCATCGATCGCATTTTTTGACATATTCGATTGAATCATGATGCATTGTGGGCCAGTAGTACCCTTGGCGGAGTAGTTTGTGGGATAGAGATCTGGCACCCAAATGGCTTCCGCAAACTCCCTCGTGCACTTCCCATAAAGCGTAGTCGGCTTCTGAGGGTCGGAGACATCTCAAGAGAGGCAAGGAGTACGATCTCTTGTATAATTTGCCCTCATAGAGGATGTACCGGGATGCCTGATTTCGGAGTTTCCGGGCCTCTTTCGCGTCTTGGGGGAGAATCCCATCTCTAAGATAGGTTATCAGCGGGTCGACCCAGCTGGCTCGTGGTCAATATCCATTACGAGCTGCGGTTCTTCCGTACTTGGGTGCTTTAAAACTTCAAAGAGGACGCCTTTGGGTAATTCGGCCGGAGCCGATGTTGCTAGCTTGGAGAGAAAATCGGCTCTGGCATTCTCCGATCTTGGAATTTGCTTGATGTCGAAATTGTTGAAGGCGGGGGTGAATTCCTTCACCTTCTCAAGATATTTGGCCATACTGTCCTCCCGCGCTTCAAAGCTCCCGCTGACTTGTCCCACTATAAGTTGGGAATCGCTGTGCACCCGGAGTTGGTTTATTCCAAGCTCCTTAGCGACCCTCAATCCTGCGATTAGAGCTTCATATTCTGCTCCATTGTTTGTTGCGGAGAATCCGAAACGCAGAGCGTACTCCGCGACGACTCCCTCCGGGCTGGTCAAGATCAGGCCTGCACCAGCGCCCGCCATGTTGGAAGATCCATCCACGTGGAGGGTCCAAAAGCCATCGAAGGAACTGGCTTCTTCGTCGGAGGAGTCCGGTTGAGTCTTCAGGTCGTCAATTTTGCTTTGCTCAGGTTCGGCCTCCTCAGGGACGGTGCATTCTACTATGAAATCCGCCAATACCTGGGCCTTTATTGCCGGCCTAGGCTGGTAGTTGATGTCGAATTCTGTGAGCTCGATTGCCCATTTCGCCATTCTCCCAGAAATATCAGCTCGGTGCAAAACCGCTTTGATCGGTTGGTCGGTGAGCAACGTCACCGTGTGCCCTTGAAAGTAAGGTCGGAGTCTCCGAGCTGCAATCAACAAAGTGTAGGTCAGTTTCTCTAATTTAGTGTACCTGGTCTCGGCGTCCCTTAGCACGCGGCTAATGTAGTAGACCGGCCGCTGTATTTTTATTTCTTCCTTGACAAGGACTGCCGCGAGGGATGTGGGAGAGACTGCCAGGTACAAAAATAACTCCTCCCCAGGTTCGGGCTTTGCCAGTAGTGGAGGTGAGCTAAGGTAGCTCTTTAATTCCTCGAATGCCTGTTGACATTCAGGGGTCCAACAGAAGTTCTTCGGTTGTTTGAGGGTTTGGAAGAAGGGCAAACATCGCTCAGCCGACCTCGCGACAAAGCGATTAAGAGCTGCGATCCTCCCAGTGAGGCACTGAACCTCCTTGATCGACCGCGGGGCGGCCATCTCCTGGATGGCGCGAATTTTCTCCGGATTGGCCTCAATCCCACGCCCCGACACCATGAAGCCCAGGAACTTTCCTGAGGTTACCCCAAAAGCACATTTGGTCGGGTTCAGCTTCATTCTGTATTTTCGAAGAGCGCCAAAAGCTTCCTCGAGGTCGGCAACATGATTTTCGGAAGATCTACTTTTCACGAGCATATCGTCCACGTACACCTCCATGTTTCGGCCGATTTGTTCTTTGAAGATTTTGTTTACCAACCGCTGATAGGTTGCGCCTGCGTTCTTGAGGCCGAACGGCATAACCCTGTAGCAGTAAAGGCCGCGACTAGTGATAAAAGCAGTCTTTTCTTCATCTTCCGATGCCATCCTAATCTGATTATAGCCGGAGAATGCGTCCATAAAAGTGAGAAGCTCGTGGCCCGAGGTAGCGTCCACCAGTTGGTCGATCCTGGGCAGGGGGTAGCTGTCCTTTGGGCAAGCTTTATTCAGCTTTTTGAAGTCGATACACATCCTCCACTTGCCGTTTGCTTTCTTGACCAAGACAACATTGGAGATCCACTCTGGATAATTGACCTCCTTGATGAATCCGGCCTTGAGAAGTTTATCCACTTCCTTGGCTATCGCCTTCTGCCTCTCTGGGGCATGACTCCGGATTTTTTCTTTTGTTGGCCGATGTTTAGGGTCGACCGCCAGATGATGTTCCATGACCTCTGTTTCGATCCCCGGCATGTCCGCCGGGACCCATACGAAAACGTCCGCATTTCTTCGGAGAAAGTCCACGAGATGCGTCCGCACCTCCTCCTCCAGGTTGGAGCCAATCAACACCACGTGCTCCGCGTTCCCATCATTCAAAGGAATTGGTATCAGGTCCTCGATCGGGCCGCCCCTCTCTTCAGTGAGGTCGTCGCGCGCATCCAACCCGTCGACTGGACAAAGATCCGCTTGATCGCTTCTTTGCAGGGCAATATTGTAGCAGTGCCTGGCCAGCGCCTGGTCTCCCCGAACTTCTCCAATCCCCTTGTCAGTGGGGAACTTCAACTTCAAATGATAGGTTGAAACAACGGCTCTGAGGGCATTGAGGCCGGGACGGCCAAGAATTGCATTGTAGGCAGATGGCGCCTTTACTACCAGAAAATTCACCAGAGCCCTGGACTGCTTTGGATGCTGACCCGCGGTCACCGTTAGAGCTATCGTTCCTTCCGTAGGAACGGCGTCACCAGTAAACCCTATCAAGGGGGAGCACATCGGCCTTAGATGACCGCCAAGAGTGGTCATTCTTGAAAAGGCGTTGTAGAACAAGATGTCAGCCGAACTTCCGTTGTCGACGAGAACGCGACGGACATCATAATTTGCTATGTTCAAGGAAACTACGACCGCGTCGTTGTGAGGGAATTGGACTCCCTGGGCGTCTTCTTCAGTGAAGGCTATGGGTTCCTCGACTTTTTGCCGCTTGGGGGGTGCAGCTGATTCGCCGATCGCCTCTTGCTGGGATTCCCCCGAGACGACATTAACGAAATCCCGCGGAGACTGGTCGCCCGACCACCTTTTATCGACGGTCATAGCCAGAGGTAGTTGTGTAGAAACCCCGCGAGAAGGCATCGGACAGGGAAAGGAGGCTTGGGTGCCGGAAAGGATGGCCGGAAGCGGATCCGTTGAGCGCTCCTTTAAGAACAAGGGTGCTGCGAAGATTCGCGCCCTTCCTCTAGCGCCAATCCTGTTGGTGCAAAAATCCGCCTGTGCCGGAGAAGCTGGAGTTGAGGAGGCCGCGGTCGCCGCCGGGACCTGCAAGGGAAGTCTAAACCGGAGGTGGGGTTGCTCCGGCAAGACCCTCCGACGCTCAAGTCAGTTCTCTGCCTCAACAAGAATGGAGTGCTCGAACGGAGAATTTAGCAGAATTTTGAGATAAGAGAAATGAGCTTAAAAAATAACGTATCTGAGTCCCCCCTTTTTATAGGCAGGGGAGGCAGCGGACTGATGGCGACGTGTGTAACTGTCTGGTAGTGGGCCGCCCACGGTCAGGAAAATTAATTGTGGAGAGTGGTGGGGTAGACTCGTGGCTGTTGTCATAGTCTGCCACGTATGGCCTATTGCGGATAGTGGGGCGGCGTCCGTTGCCGCTAGCTGTCAGTGAGTAGTGGGATCGTGCAGCACCTGCCGCAGGGAGTGGGACAGAATCGTGGCCGTTTGCTACAGCCTGTCAGGGAGTAATGGGTCCGTTGCTGGAGCCGCGTAGAATCCGCTGTAGGACCTGGAACAGGATCATGATTGTTGTCGCGATCTGCCGAGGGGGTGCGGATCTGTCGATTGAGGTTCGGCCGCGGTTGAAGTCCGGCCTCCGTAGGAGCCGGGTGGAACCGCTCTGATGTCGAAGGTGGAGCCCGGCTCCCGTAGGAGTCCGGGCGGAGCTGCTCCGATGTCGAAGGTGGAGCCCGGCTCCCGTAGGAGTCCGGGCGGAGCCGCTCGGATGTCGGAGGTGGAGCCCGGCTCCCGTAGGAGTCCGGGCGGAGCCGTTCTGGTGTCGGAGGTGGAGCCCGGCTCCCGTAGGAGTCCGGGCAGAGCCGTTCTGATGTCGGAGGTGGAGCCCGGCTCTCGTAGGAGTCTGGGCGGAGCCGTTCTGATGTCGGAGGTGGAGCCCGGCTCCCGTAGGAGTCCGGGCGGAGCCGTTCTGGTGTCGAAGGTGGAGCCCGGCTCCCGTAGGAGTCCGGGCGGAGCCGTTCTGGTGTCGGAGGTGGAGCCTGACTCCCGTAGGAGTCCGGGCGGAGCCGTTTTGATGTCGGAGGTGGAGCCCGGCTCCCGTAGGAGTCCGGGCGGAGCCGTTCTGGTGTCGAAGGTGGAACCCGGCTCCCGTAGGAGTCCGGGAGGTGCTGCTGCAAACAAAGTCAAGGGTGAAGTCCGGCTCTGATAGGAGTCCGGATTGAGCTTACCAGCGATTGATATTGAGAGCGGAGCCCGGCTCCCGTAAGAGTCCGGGCGGAGCTGTTTTGATGTTGGCGGCGGAGCCCGGCTCCCGTAGGAGTCCGGGCGGAGCAGCGTTTGCTGATGGCGGTGGTGCCCGGCTCCCGTAGGAGTCTGGGCGGAGCTGCACTTGCTGATGGCGGTGGAGCCCGGCTCTCGTAGGAGTCCGGGCGGAACTGTGCTGATGTCGAAGATGGAGCCCGGCTCCCGTAGGAGTCCGGGCGGAGCCGTTCTGGTGGGAATTTCGGCCGCGGGTATTTTATACCCAACATATGTCAAGTCAAAATTGACCTAAAAAGAAACTTTTATTTTATTTAGCTTATTTTGAGATTTTTTACCCATTTACGGTTAATTTAAAAAAAATTACCAAAATAATGTCGAGTTCAAACTATTTATGGAAATACTGCTCCGAAGAAAGTCATCCTTTGAAAGGATGACTTTTTTTACCAACTCACCAACCTAACCGCTAGCTAGAGGGGCTAGGTGGATGAGAGAAATGAGTCATCCTTTGATAAGATGGCTTTATAAGTCATTTTTGATAGGATGACTCTCCCCCTTTCTATGTCAGGCAACTTTATAAGTCACCCTATCCAACTCTCTCCTTTTCTATGTCTTATAAGTCAGCCTTTAATAGGACAACTCTCTCCATTTCTATCTCTTTCTTTATATGAAAATAACATTTCTTTATTTTAAATTAATGTCCTCATTTATTTTACTCTCCATTAACTTTAAAACATAAATATAAATAAGCAAATACCCCTATTTGAAATCAATAAAAATATCAAAAAAATTAATTTTTGAAGAATAAGAAATAAAAACTTGGGTTTTAGTTCAAAGTTTTTCTAAATCCGAAACATTTAAAACTTTTCACCTTTAAAATGAATAGGTTAAATGATCTCAAAATTTATTAAAAATTATTTTGTGACTCACTAATATCTAAAAATTATCTTCAATTTTGGTTTCAAAAAAATATATATTTTATATAGCCCTCCATATAGGTGCTAGTTTTCTTACTTAAAAAATTTTTAAGATC